>NC_053490.1:79460739-79653239 GCF_905171775.1 Rana temporaria | reverse complement strand
TTTTTTTCTAATTAAAATAATAAACTGGTTTACTTGCCTACTCTTTGCAATGGTTTTGCACAGAGCTTCCCTAATCCTCCTTTTCTGATGCCCCCCGCCGCTGCTCTAGGCCCCTTCTCCTCTGTATCTGCCCCCATAGCAAGCCATTTGCTATGAGGCACACACGTGGGCTCACTTCAGAGCCTGGCTATGGGTGTCCATAGACACACATAGTGCTGAGCGCTGCTCAGCCCCACCCCCACTCCCTCCCCACTGGATTTGATTGACAGCAGTGGGAGCTAATGGCTCCCACTGCTATAAGCAAAGCCTGTGAGACCAGGAAGAGATGAAGAGAAGACTTGCGGCTGGGCACAGTGCCAGATACAAGAGTCAGTTAACCCTCCTCTTATGTTAGCTTTCTGTTACTATCTATGATGTTAACGGGTCGGTTTTGACCCGTGTCTTAAATCAGCCATAAAATACCCTCTGAACAATTATTTATTATCCAATGTGTTTCTTACCTCTTGGTTACCTTGTTAGGCTTCTTTATCCTTGAAAAGATTGGTTTTAATATTTTTGGTGTGACCCCTTAGACCAGGGATAAGCAATTAGCGGACCTCCAGATGTTGCCAAACTACAAGTCCCATGAGGCATAGCGAGACTCTGACAGCATCAAGCATGACACCCAGAGGCAGAGGCATGATGGGACTTGTAGTTTGGCAACAGCTGGAGGTCCGCTAATTGCTTATCCCCGCCTTAGACCTTTCTTTTGATAGCATACCTCTCATTTTCAAATTTAAAAAATTGTAAAATAGTCAGCAACTCTGAAATGTAATGGTCCTATGTTTCTTTACTTTATTTAGAGAAGCAGACAAGCAGGTAAAAAGATAGGCCCCTCCCTAAGTACAGCTCACAAGGTTGAGAGGTGATTGGCTGTCAGTGTTACTAAGCAGAGAGAGTGTTTATGATTTCATTTTTGGCACTTATTAGTGTCCTATAATCCTATATTATAACTGGGTCAGAATTGACCCTAACACCATAAATGTCTTAATTTTCACCACAGTATTTTATAATTTAGTGAAAAGGATTCTTTTTCTATTACATTGTTTAAATAGAAGTTCCTGACAAAGTAAAAAAAATCTTGATGCAATAAACAAATTTATGTGATACTTATAGACATTCAAAACCTTAAAACGGGTCGGTTCTGACCCTAACACAAGAGGAGGGTTAAAGCAGAGTCCTGCCTGCAAAAAATAAAAAAAATAATGTCAGCAGCTACAAATACTGCAGCTGCTGACTTTTAAAATAAGGCCACTTACCTGTCCAGGTAGACCGCAATGTCCTCACCCGAAGCCGACCTATTCCTCGGCTCCGGGTGGAGGTGCCGCCATCTTCAGTAAGGGAATCAAGAAGTGAAGCCTTGTGACTTCACAGCCTGTTTCCTACTGTACGAGTCACGCTCCCAGAAGACAGCGGAGGGGACGGAGGAGGGACCGGACATGACATAGTTTGCAGCGGATTCTGCAGCGCTGTTTCGCCAGAAGTGGGAGCAAATACGTGAATTATGCAGAATCTTAAAAGCAGAATTTCTATTTCTATTTCTGGGTGGAACTCCACTTTAAGTATTAGGGAGGGAGTGGGGGAAGGGGAAATAGATAGTGCAAGTTTGTTTGCCTTAATCCAGAGAATGCATTAGTGTTTACAACCTTTTTAAACTCTAAACAAAAGACTTTAGTCAGCAGAGTTAGAATAAGTTTGATAAACATTTGAAAAAGAAGCTAGTGCTCCAAAACCGACTGGAGAAAAAATAAAAATAAAAATAAAATATGCATATACAGTCATTCAGATTTTTGCAATAATTTTTTTTTTAAATCTATATTTTATTTCTGAGCATAAATAAAATGTTTACTGTACAAACACAGACAGCCTCTTTAGCACTCCATCTCCATCTTCAATCTGACTGCCTCCCCCTGTTTTTGAGGTGGCCTGCCCCCTGCTAGCCCTTTAGTGTGGATTAGATAAATATTCAAATCAGCTCCTCCTAACCTACCCCCCCCCCACTATGTCTAGAACATTCTCTAATGTTCCAGAAAGCAGGGCGATGCACCAGAGAGGCTGCTTGAATGAGTCACCCAGCCATGAGTAACTGAACCCTGACCCAAATTCCTAGCTCAAGCTTGGCCCTTAGCCAAACTTAAATTTTCCTACACGTACAGCTATAATATCAACCGAGCACACAAGAGGGTGCAACATATACTTATGGGAGTATTTTGGTAATTTTAATAAAGATACATGTTTATGGTTTTACACTATGTGGCTTCTTTGACTTTTCCTTGCATGAACATACTGAAATAATTGAAGTAAAGAGGAATGTCTAT
This sequence comes from Rana temporaria, assembly GCF_905171775.1. Classification (NCBI taxonomy): domain Eukaryota; kingdom Metazoa; phylum Chordata; class Amphibia; order Anura; family Ranidae; genus Rana; species Rana temporaria. The sequence continues at coordinate 79,650,882 of NC_053490.1, read as the reverse complement.
CCCTCTCATTTGTTTTTGTTTTGTTTTTTTGTTTCACCTCTTACTTTTTTCACTAGCATTATGCACAATTCATATATTTACCTGCCTAGTGAATTCATCAATGCTCTGCTATATTCTGTAGCGCCTCTGCCATATGCTGGGTCCCATGCCACCCTCTTTTTATCTGACATCCTCAAGAGCTGACTGTCTCTTTCTTGTTCAGACAGTTGGTGACATGCCTCCAGGTCCACCAACCTCTGGAGGCCCCAGAGCAGAGAAGAGGTAGCAGTACTAAAAATAAAAATTGTTTGGAATTTTTAAGTGCGGATGATGCTTGGTGCATTTAGTGAGTGAAAGTCTGACTGACTGAATATTCAAATTTTATCTTACGGATATCTTTCTCCTGATGCCTGGAATTGCTATTTAATTTACATATTGAAAAACCACATACTTCAGACAAAGTAAATCCCATATTCAATTTTGCCTTGGGTTACATTTATTATTAAATAAGCCCTCCAAAAAAGCCAATTGCTTTTTAAAGATCAAGAAAAGTGTGCTTGCTTGGTAATGATAATTTGTGGCCTGAGATTGTTGCCAGGATGGGAATAGATATGAAATATAGTAAATGCTTTGTAAATCCAAATGTCTGTGGTTTGCACACGGAGCGACATTTCTCTGAAAATAATGAAAAAAAATGTGCAGAACTCCCATACAAATATATACCCCTGCATTGAATCTGTCTGTAATAATATGTAATTCATTGTGATCCAACAGTATTACAAAACTTACAAATAATTGAAAAGTGAGCAATCAAATATAATAAATCATAAACAAGTATGTGCAATAATTCCACATCAGCGTGTGTATAACATGTGAACTGAAGGAAAGTTTCAAAACCAAACCAATAGGTATTATGCAAATCTACAGTCAAATCCAACTTTTTTTTTTCGGTGCTTCTTTCTTCATGACAAAGAGACCTCCACCATCCAGTAAAAACCATCATCACTCAAGTGTAATGCCGAAATGCTTACCCTTATTAATTTATAGGAAGTCATCAATTGCATCAGAAGGGGTGTCATCCACTTTTCTTTGTGAGCCACGGCAGTGGAAGGGAAACATAGTCCTCCTCCTTCAGGCAAAAGAACACTCCAAGTCCGCTTTCTAAAGCTGTGTGAACTCATGAACAGACAAAAAACACAGCATCTAATGCTCTCTATCTTCACAAGATTTATTAAGTAAGAAACATGATTGCACTCACATGCAAACTCCAAATTACACTGCTTCAATAAGGCATAGTATGAATCACAAGGATGGACCCATTGATTCATTGGAACTGTCTGTGCTAGGTCAAGAGACTGCAACACAAGAGTGGATGCTGAGTGATCTATATTGTGCTTAAAGGGGTTGTAACCATAGGGACCACAAATGTGAAACAGCAGATGAAGGACATCAAGGATCACTTGAGAGATAAGGAAAGACAAGCTGTCCCTCGTCCCTCTCTAAGCTGTAAAAAACCTGGCTGATCCTGATTTGTAAACTAACCCCGATAAACGTGGCTGCAGAGCCATGATTACCGTGGTCAGTTTACATGCCTCTGTCATCTGCTGCTATCCTCTCTCCCCCTCCCTCCCTGCCTGTCAGCTCCTGTGTGTGAGCTGTCTCCTCTGACATCCCTCCCCTTTAATGTGTGATGTGTGACTCACATAACAGTGCGTGTTGGCTCTGTAGTTAAATTTAAGGTTTTTACTGCCCTATGATATAGTTGCATAGTTAGTCGGGTTGAAAAAAGACATCTAGTTAAAAAATAAATAAAAAATCATACAATCCAATATATACACTCCTATACCCATAGTTGATCCAGAGGAAGGCAAATAAAAAACAGCAAAGTATGAGTCAATTTGCTGCAGCAGGTTAAAAAATATCTTCCTAATCCCCCAAGAGGTTATCGGATTTTCCCTGAATCAACTTTACCTATAAAAGTCAGTACCCAGTTATATTATGTACATTTTGGAAAGAATATAGGCCTTTTGAAAGCAATCTACTGAACTGGCCAGAACCACCTCTGGAGGGAGTCTATTCAACATTTTCACAGCTCTTACTGTGAAGAAATCTTTGGAGATTAAATCTCTTTTTCTCTAGACGTTAGAGAGTGCCCCCTTGTCGTCTGTAATGACATTAAAGTGAATAACTCAAAACCAAGTTCACTATATGGACCACTTATGTATTTGTAAATGCAGATCATATCCCCCTTAATCTCCTCCTTTCAAGAGAGAATAGATTAAATTCCTCATTTTTTTCCCCATGCCTCAGTTTGGTTGCCCTTCTCTGCACTTTCTCCAGTTCCCCGATATCCTTTTTGAGATCTGGTGCCCAAAACTGAACTGCATATTCCAGGTGAGGTTTTACTAATGATTTGTAGGAGGCAAAACTTATATCTCTGTCTCTGGAGTTCATACTTCTCCTAATACAAGAAAGGACTTTGCTCGCTTTGGAAACCGCAGCTTGGCATTGCATGCCATTACTGAGATTTTGATCTACCAAAACCCCCAGATCCTTCTCAACTATATTTAGTATTTATTTTATTTTTTTTCAGAAAAAAAAACTTAGGAGACTTTTAACCACTTAAGGACCGGCCCCTTTAGATATACGTCGGCAGAATGGCACGGACAGGCAGAGGCACGTACAGGTACGTCGTCTTTAATATGCCGCCGTGAGTGAGAACGTGGGTCCCGCGGACTCGATCGCCGCGGGGATCCCTGTGATCGTCTCACGGAGGTATGGAGTGTGGAGATGATTGTGTAAACAAGCATAACCTTGCTCTGCCTAGTGACAATGACACTGATCTCCGCTCTGTGTAATCAGAGCGGAGATCAGTGTCATGTGACACACAGCCCATCCCCCCTACAGTAAGAAACACTCAATAGGGACCACGTAACCCCTACAGCACCACCTAGTGGTTAACCCCTTCATTGCCAGTGCATTTTTATAGCACTGGTCGCTGTAAAAATGACAATGGTCCCAAAAATGTGTCAAAAGTGTCCGATGTGTCCTCCATAATGTCGCAGTCACAATACAAATCACTGATCGCCGCCATTACTAGTAAAAAATATTTTTTATAAAAATGCCATAAAACTATCCCCTATTTTGTAGACACTATAACTTTTGCGCAAACCAATCAATAAACGCTTATTGCGTTTTTTTTTTACCAAAAATATGTAGAAGAATGCGTATCGGCCTCAACTAAGGGAAAAAATTTTTTTTTAAATATTTTTGGGGGATATTTATTATAACATGAAGTAAAAAACATTGCATTTTTTTCAAAATTTTCGCTCTATTTTTTTTTATAGCGCAAAAAAAAAAACGCAGAGGTGATCAAATACCACCAAAAGAAAGCTCTATTTGTGGGAAAAAAGGACATCAATTTTGTTTGGGAGACACGTCGCACGACCGTGCAATTGTCAGTTAAAGCGACGCAGTGCCGAATCGGGGCAGGAGTGGTTAATGTACATGTTTGCGGTAAAGTAGCCATTTTGTCAGGAATACCAAGTGCTGGTATCGGGTGAAACAGGCATGACCAAAAATGTATGGACTTGCACATTGAACACCAGGCACAGATATGATCTAAAATAATGTGATTTATTAACATCCCTGGCGGTAATTCCGAGTTTGGCTCGGGGTGGAATTCCAGTACCATTAGCGGTATCCCAGAGCTTGTCCCCTTGATCCTGTGATGTCTCCCCTCTGTGAGCGAACTGTGTCCTCGCTCGATTCACACAGTGCCCGAGTGCTGCCGAGCTCTGTTCCCTGCGACGTTACGACGCACGGGGGCAGAGATCGGCGCCAAATTTAAAAAAATTAAAACATAGTACACATACAGTATACTGTAATCTTACAGATTTTAGTACTGTATAAAATAATTACACACACCCTTTGTCCCTAGTGGTCTGTCCAGTGGCCTGCATGCACTTTTATATAATAAAGACTGTTCTTTCTGCCTGGAAACTGGAGATTGTCCATTGCAACCAAAAAGTGTCCCTTTATGTCAAAAGTGGTTTTAAAACAGCTAGAAAACAGCGATAATTAATTAGAATCACTTGCAGAATTGAGCGATATCGATTTGTGGGGAAATTCGTCATCAAACACTGAAAGTAATGACAGTGACAATTCTGCAACTGAGCAAATTGAAGTGTTTTTGATTTGATTACGTTATTAAATAATTGTTATTATTATATTATTATTTGTTATAATTATTTATAGTTCTTTATTATATTATAATTAATGATTTCGTGTTTCAAACCTAATCATACCCGAGATGTCTACTAGACTCTGGTTTGGACAGATTTAAGTGAGTTATTTCTAATGCCGCATACACATGATCATTTTTTGGCATGAAAAAAACAATGTTTTTCAGCATCTTGAAAAAATTTAGTTTTTTCAAACTTCATCATTAAAACGACGTTGCCCACACACGATCGTTTTAAAAAAATGCTCTAGCAAAGCGCAGTGAAGTACAACACGTACGACGGCACTATAAAGAAGAAGTTCCATGCGGATGACGCCACCCTTGGGGCTGCTTTAGCTAAATTCCTGTTAGCAAAAGACGATTCGCGCTTTTCTGTCTGTTACAGCGTGATAAATTTGCTTACTCCATTACGAATGGTAGTTTTATCAGAACGAGAGCTCCCGTCTCATAACTTGCTTCTGAGCATGGGCGGGTTTTTAACGTCGTTTTAGCCCACACAAGATCATTTTTTACAACCCGAAAAATGACATTGTTTAAAACGTTGTTAAAAAATGCAGCATGTTCGTAAAAAAAATTGTCGTTTTTCAGAACCCGAAAAATTATGTGAATCCCACACACGATCATTTTAAATTACATTTTTAAAAACATCGTTTTTTTCATGCCAAAAAATGATCGTGTGTACGTGGCATAAGAATTACAGGCCTACAATATAAAACGCCAAATTTCCATGCAAAACAATTGTACCACTTTCAGCATCAAAAACCTGACATCATCATACTGCCAGGGAGGTTAAGAACAATGCCAGTACAACAACAATAAAAACACACATCCAAAACACTAAGGTACCTAAACCAGCGAATCTAATGAATGAGAGTGATCACAATAAATAAACTGCCTAAATCAACTAACTAAGCTAATTATGTATAGATGGCAGGGTAAGGCTAACAGGAGTAGTCAGTATCAGAGCCAGGGTCATACACAGGAAAATCAGGCAGGAGCAAAGGACAAGCCAGGACAAGGAAAAGGGAACACCAGAGCAAGAACAAGCAAGCTGGTGAAGGATCAGGAACAGGGTAGCAGGTCACGAGGCACACAGATTACGGGCACACGGTAAAACACAAAGGCAAGGTGGAGTAGCAGAGGATAGACTTAGTATGCTCCCGGCAGCCAGCTTCAGGTGATGAGTAATTGCTTGGAACTGCTGGTTGCTGAAATACCCCTACTGGTGGACACTGGAACTACAACCTATAGGTCTGGGAGCCACAGTGCCACCAGTCGGTGATCTAATTCCGGACACATTTTCAGGGTAATGGCTGAACCCAGAAAGGAAGGAAGCTCCCGCGCCAATCAGCTGCATGTACACAAACACATTGATAATTGAGCTATGATCAAGTGGAATCTGTCCTGTTAAACAGCTGTATGGTCTTGACCACCATTCTGCAGCTCAGTTTCAGGGTCTTGGCAATCTTCTTATAGCCCAGGCCATCTTTATGTAGAGCAACAATTCTTTTTTTTTCAGATCCTCAGAGAGTTCTTTGCCCATGAGATGCCATATTGAACATCCAGTGACCAGTAAGAGAGATTGGGAGCGATAACACTAAATTTAACACACCTGCTCCCCATTCAAACCTGAGACCTTATAACACTAACGAGTCACATGACACTGGGAGAGAAAATGGCTAATAGGGCCCAATTTGGACATTTTCACTTAGGGGTGTACTCACTTCTGTTGCCAGTGGTTAAGACATTAATGTCTGAAAGTTAAGTTATTTTGAAGGGACAGCAAATTGACACTGTTGTACACGTTGTACACTCACTACTTTACAGTGTAGCAAAGTGTCATTTCTTCAGTGTTGTCACATATAAAATATTTACAAAAATGTGAGGGGTGTACTCACTTTTGTGAGATACTATATATATATTATATACATTTTTTGTTTTTGTCTCTTTTGATTTGCATAAAACTGTTATGTCACGCTATCAAGTTTTAATATACACAGTTATTTGTTAACCGATGTTTACTATATCATAAAAATACATTTTAATACTGAGGAGTTGTGCTAACAGATCTGCATACTGATTAGCATATGGAATCAGTCAAGCCCTACTTTATATGATATATATTACCACACTGCCATCAACACACAGGATAATGGACAATGCACCATTCAGCATGCCATGCATACAAGTCATTTGAAGAGGGTTTGCCTCATGGTCTATGCACAGTTAACCTTCATAAAGCCTTCAACAAGAACATTTAGTCTGTTTTTAATAACTACTGCTATTGGTGACATGTTTAACAGTTAATTACCATATATAGGAAAGGAATTATGAACAGTGAAGGAGTGTGACATTAAATATGAAAACATGTTTTTAACAAAAGTGCTTTGTACAAAATAACATTAATTTCACAATTTTTCCCTTCACCCTTCCAACCTAGAAGAGAGAACAGAAAACAGGGCATTCAGTATATGCTCAAGTGCTTTTACTTTTAAGCTAAAATGAGCCTGGCTGGTCTTACAGATTGCATAAACTAACAATACTAATGGAATGCCTGTGCCATTACTTCCCAACTTTCTTATTGTTAAAAACACATATATTAGTCCTTGGGACTTTGAATGAGGTGCAACACATCCAACTAATGGTTGCATGGTATTTAAATGTATTGATAAATGCAATAGTGGTAAGAAAGTATATCAAACAAATACCATGCTGCCAAGCTGATTTGCAGTAGTTACATAATACATTCCAAAATAAAATACAGTATTCCAAAAATCAGTACATAACAAATATAAAAATGCATCCTTAAGGTTTTGATGCGTTTCGTGAATCAATGTTCACTTTCTCAGGAGCTGATGCACACATAAATATCAAAACTGGTGAAAAATAATGTTGTTTTAAAACTGAGGGTCACCATAGGGGACCCATACTTATAAATCAGCTTAAATTGAATGCACCTGATCATATTTCAGTGGTGAGTGCCAGGGATGTCTGACCTGTGAGCTGTGGACAAAGAATCCGCAAGGACCCAGGAGGGCAAATAGAGCTGGATGTAGTACAGGCAAAAAGGAAATGTAATCCAACATATCACCCAATATGATAACTGTAAAAGATATATGTATGCAAAAATTGGTTATATGTGTATCCACCTATGGCCTCAGCTAAGACAAAATGAATTAATAATATAGTAATAATATAATAAGTGCCATATTAGTAGCCACACATTTCACAGAGCCGGCCTTCTGAACTACAAAAATGCTGAGAAGAGGAGTTTGAGGAAGTGGAGCCACTACAGTAATCACATCTTGCGGTCAGCAAGGTACCATGGGATATGTAGTCCTTAGAAATGGAATGTAAACTGCAGAGGAAAATCTGTAATGCATGCAGGGAATCCAGAAAATTGTGGAAAGATGTCAGGAGTGTGTTTTATGGTAGCTGCTGGTCTGACTCCAGCATCCTGGTTTTGACTGAGCTGCCCTCTCCCTGTCTGACTGTCCACCTGCAGGGTGATTGATGTAGACACAGCTTCTGGGTGGAGACTGATCCTGTTTTAAGCCTTAGTGTCTTCTTTGTGATAGTGTTTACAACACATGCAACAAGCTCCCTGATCCTGTACTTTGACCTTTGCTTTCGCCTGATCCCCGCCCTGCCTGCCAGTTTGGATTCCCCTGTTATCGACCTCAAATTGAACTTGGACTACACTGAACTCTACCTGCCTGTTGACCACCGATTTGACCCTGACTACTCTCTGAACATTGCCTGCCTTGAACCTGGACTGTCATTGCACAACTTTGTCTGTTTGTCACCCTTAAGTACCTATTTGCTGTGCTTAGCGTGTGCACGCCCTGGCATGGTAGCCAGGCACTACAGCATTGTGTATAAGAACTGGGGGCAACTGAGTACCAGTAAGCCAGCTTGTCTTATGGGAAAGGGGGCTGCTATATGTGAAGAACACAGGACCAGTTATAGTTCCTAACCATCAATGCTAGGGGCAGGTGTGACAAAAGAGATGGCCAGCTGACAAGCAGTACTCACAAAGTAAAAGCAGAATTTTCAAGTAAGCTTATATTGGATTGTTAAAAATAACTATTTTTATTACAACGCTGATATTATAAAATAAAAGTGTATGCTTTGACCATAGATCTCCTTTAAATAAATAATGCTGTCAGACAAAAGGGGTCTAAACTTTAGCTGGCAGCTTGAAAAAAAAAATTCAGAATGATTTTAATTTAGATTTTAGTCAGCTTTGCCCCCAAATAAAATCAATGATTGATGAAACATTTTAGGAGTGGGAATTATGCTGCAAGGACTCTGAGGCCTTGTACTCACGACCGGATCTGTGCGCTGGAAACTGTCTGCCCGACAGTTTCCGGCGTACAAGGCTGATTTTTGTTTGGTTCCGCTGGCTTGTACACACCAGCGGACCAAATTACCGTCGTACCGGAACGCGTGCACGTAAACTACGTACGACGTCACTATAAAGGGGAAGACCAAACTTAATGGCGCCGCCCTCTGTTCCTCTTTTGCTAGTTACGGGTTTGCTCGTGTTAGTGAAGGTTTGGTTAGAGCTGATTCGCGCTTCTCGGTCTCCAGGCTTTGACAGCGTGTATTCACGGGTTCAGTGCGTGTGCTTGCGGTAACGTAGTTGTCATTCGGCTATAGGCTAGCAGGTTGTTTCTGCTTTAGCAGTTGCATCCTGTGCGCTCGTATCTGTTTGTCACGCGTTTGTCGCAGGTAGTGCTGGATTTGCGAGTGCTTTCTGTTTGAGTGTGTTCTTGACTGACCAGCCGGCCGGTTTGAAGCCATGATGGAGCAGCAGCGTCAATTTTCGCGAGTTGGTGCTGTTTATGGGATGGCTGCTGGATATGTTCATTTTTCCAGTACTTTGGCCAGAAACAGGGGGCGGAGGCGTTTCTGGACCAAGAATTGGTTGCGCCAGCGTGACCAGTTCTCACATATGCCTCTGCTTAGGGAACTCCAGGAGAATAATCCTAATGACTTTAGGAATTTTCTCCGCATGACGGACCCCGTATTCAACAGTCTGCTGGAACTTCTGTCCCCCTATATCACGAGGCAGGACACTGTGATGCGCCAAGCCATCACGGCCGAGCAGAGGCTTATTGCCACGTTGCGGTACCTGGCGACTGGGAGGAGCCTGCAGGACCTCAAGTTCTCAACAGGCATCTCTCCGCAGGCGCTTGGGGTCATCATACCGGACACGTGTGCTGCCATCATCAAAGTTATGCATGAGGAGTATATTAAGGTAAGTTTCCTGGCTGTAATAATGTTGCTAACTAACTTTATTTTTAATTTCCCAGATATGCTGTGTGTTTAACTAACGTTCCCTTTTCTCCCCCTTCAAACTTTTATTGTCCCCATCAGAGGGCTGTGGAGTCTCTTAATGAAGTGGCCCTATATATTTCATTTCCCAAATTCTCCATGCACATTTTTCAAATGCAATTTTAATACTTTGAAGTGTCACAAGGATGCTTGTAGGATGTTTTTATTCCAAAGTACTAAATCTCTTTTTTTGTTTGTCCCCACAGCTACCCTCCACACCACAGGAATGGCAGTCTGTGGCTTCCCAATTTGCCCAGCGGTGGGATTTTCCGAACTGCGGTGGAGCAATAGATGGGAAACACGTCCGCATTGTGCCCCCACCCCACTCGGGGTCCTACTATTATAATTACAAGGGTTATCATAGTATTGTGTTGATGGCGGTGGTGTCGGCACAGTATGAGTTTCTATATGTGGACGTGGGGAAGAATGGCCGGATGTCTGATGGGGGAGTGTTCGCACGGACTGATTTCTATGATCGTCTCCAAGCTGGTGGTCTGGCATTGCCACCAGATGAAGATAATGTGGAAGGACTTCCGTTTGTGTTCCTAGCGGACGAGGCTTTCGGGCTTGGTCCTCACCTCATGCGGCCTTTTCCCCAGAGGACCCTCACCTCAGAGAGGAGTGTGTTTAATTTTCGGTTGGCCAGGGCTCGGAGGGTAGTCGAGAATGCCTTTGGGATACTCACCAACCGGTTCCGCCTGTTCAGGACATCGATACATCTGGCGGAATATAAATTGGACACCGTTGTATTTGCCTGCTGCATTTTGCACAACTTTTTACGCAGGCACTCCCAGACGTACCTACCCGACATCGGTTCTGAGGCAAGACTACCCTCAGATCCCCTTCCCGGGCTGGACACTGGTCGCGCTGGCTTGGCCCCCCAATCAGCTCGTGAGGTACGCGACAAATATGTTGAGTACTTCATGGGTCGGGGGGCCATTGCTATGCCAGATCATATTTCTTTCTAATTCGGCCCCCAAAGAAAGGAATATTCTCTCAAATAATAAATAATTAGACCATTGGACTTTATACAGTTGTTTGTCATTAATGCTTTTTCTCTTTTTATCTGTCTTCCTGGTTCTCTAACTAACTTCTTCAATTTTAATGCATAATTGATTTCTCCACTTTTAGTAAATAACCACATTTAGCACAGTATTCACTCATCTACAAACAGGGTATTGAGTCTAGAAATAAGAAGCAACTCCATTTGTCAATTTTGGAAAAATATTTACTGCAATGTTAACAATGGCTCTGCATCTAGCAAATCAATGTTTGGTACAACCAATGCGGCCGAGCTGCCAATCATTGTTTAAACAAGAGAGACTGTGTTTGTAATTAGATATAGGTAATAAATTTCAAGACACATATTATATCAAGGTCAACGCTGATCCTTTTGAATATTTATTTTTCTTTGGTTTATGTTTTGCGAATCTAGACTCCAAAAGAAATATCATTTTTCAAAAAGTGAAATGGACCAACTACAAACCAAGGAAGCTATAGAGGCCTTACTTCAAAAATATCAGGACACGCCCATCCTGTGGAATTCAAAACACGCATTATATTGCAATAAAGATGTACGAGCGGCAGCACTAGAAGAGCTAGCAAACTATATGCAAACATGGGTGCCAGGATGCACTGCCAACATGGTGAAGGATAAACTTGCCAACCTCAGAAGCACATACAGGAGAGCATACAAAGCTAATAAAAGCAAAAAATCGGGAGCAGCAGCAACACAAGCAAAGGAACCCAAACTGTGGTATTATAAACAGATGGCTTTTTTGCGGGACGAAATGGAAGGCAGGAAAACGATGTCGAGTCTTTCTTCCAACCTTTCCTCCATGCTACCTTCCAGCGGACCTTACCCAGATGACCACAGCCCTGCAGAGTCGGAGGAAGAGGGCCTGGCTGACAGAGATGCAGATCTGCCACCCTTCGATGAGGAGGTATAGTAGTTTCCTCTATATTTCTGGCGTAAATAATTCTTGGTGGATTAATGATTTGATATTGTAAAAGCAAAGCCAAGCTGGGAAAAAGCCAAAAAAAAGGTGTACAGACAAATAGGTGTCAGGGATGACAACTGCAGGGGTCAGAAGTAGAGTGTATTCAAGTAATAATGAACAGAAAATAGTAAACGAAAAACATGAAAATAAGTGTGGGTTTATTTAGCGAAATTGTAAAAAATGTCCTTTTTTTTCCACACAGGAAGAAGAGATCAGCCAGGAGGTGGCAGATCCTCAGGTGTCTGTCAGCCAGGAGGAGGCCGGGGTCAGTGGCAGCCAGGAGGAGGCCGGGGTCAGTGGCAGCCAGGAGGAGGCTGGGCCCAGTGGCCTGCAGCAGGTCCCCCCGGCCAGGAGAACCACCACCAGCCAGTCTTCTCCCCCCCAGGTGAGGCCATCAGGCCGAAGGAGGCAGTTGAGGCCTGTGGAGGAGGCAAGCCTCCGCATGATACAGGAGGCAAGCGCCATCATGAGGGCCCCCCTCAACCCCACAGAGGCCTTCAGTGCCTCATTGGCCCACGATTTGAATGAAGGGGAGGAGGACCAGAGAAGACTGGCAAAGGCCCTGATGAACCAGGTCCTTTGGTGGATGCAGAAGGGCCTGCTGACCCCAGACACTGGGCTATGTGACCCGGCCCGGCTTGCGGAACACCATCCTCCTGCTGCCACATCGACCCCACCTGCAAGACCCCGTGTTAGATCCGCTGGAAGGCTGCCTGGAGGGAAGGCTGGAAAGAGGAGGAAACGTTGATTCTCTGCCTTCCATTTCCTTCCACATAAAGGACATCTTGTTTGGACTACCACAGTTTGGGTTCCTTTGTTTCTGTGCTGCTGCTTCCTATTTTTGGGTTTGGCTCCTGAGGCTTGGAAGTTTATCCTTCACCATGTTGGAAATGCAAGTTTGCATATAGTTTGCTATCTATTCTAGTGCTGCCGTTCTGTTTATTTTTTGTGATGACATTTGCCTGAATAAAAGGCTTTTTGCTTTCATTTGAAAACATGTCTATTGTTTGTTATACTGTGGGGATTATTAGGCAGCAAATCTTTAATAAATATACAATGGGTCATTTACAAAGGACACACTCCTTGGGGGGGGGGGGGACATTTGGTGTGCCAACATGGTTTAATATTCTCAAATGAAACACAAAAAAAAAAAAAAAAAAAATAAAAAGAAAAAAACATGTTAAAAAAAATAAACTAAATGGTGACATAACTAGAAACAACAAAAAACAAAAAAAGATGCACATTCCTTTACAAAAATGACTACTATAAATTATGGAGGACCACCAACCAAAACACACGTCTGGCATAGAAAACATTATTAAAGGATTACATCACAAGCAAGAAATGTGACATTTCAGTATGGGACAACTCTATTGAAATTGCATCAGCAAGAGAACAGGGTTATTCTAGCAAGAGAAGAATTAATAAAACGAGGCAATAAAATGTGGTTTAGTGCGCCTTTTTAAGACATTGTTCTCTTGCTAGAATAAAAGGTTTCTAATGACGAATGTGCCATATCCCAAACAAACGCGAGTTTTACCTGAACGAGCGCTCCCGTCTCCTCATTTGGACTGAGCATGCGCGGGGTTTTTGTACGCTGCTTTTGTGTACAGACGACCAAACATGTCTGACGGACACGATTCCAGCAGACTGTTTTAAAGCAAGACCAGGAAACAGTTGTTCGTTGGAAAACGGTCTGGCCGACGATTGTTTGCTGGAATCCTGTCTGTTACTGCCTACACACGAACGAACATGTCCGCTGAAACTGGTCCGCGGACCAGTTTCAGCAGACATGTTTGGTCGTGAGTACGGGGCCTGACAGTGCTTTTATTGCACTTAGTATGTGAGCACGTGTTTATGTGTATATTTTAATAATGCAATTCTACCCTATGTACTATCTTATATGATTCCATACACCAAATGTCCATTATTTCCTTTGCACTTTGACTGTAATTCTGATGTCCCCACAATGGTGCCGTATATGGAGAGGCATTCATGGTCCTCTGATAGAACTGTATGCTGGTGTGGTGAAGGCACACTTTATCTGAAATTTACATTTTACTTTAGTGCATTTTACCTCACTACACAATTTAATAAATCAGGCCCAAAGAACACATCAAAAGGTATAACAAGCCATTAAACAGTGCAGCTTAAATCTGCAATTTAGCCAGATGTGAAGCCAGATATGAAAGTGAAACATTTTTGCAACCCTGCTATCATAAATATATCATTAAATGTATTATTATTTTTTTTTAAAACACATTTTTTTAAGCCGAAAATCAGCCCAAGAGATGGTACTTATATTCAATAAGAAGTGTCCATTGTGCTCATGGCTGTTGCCTCAGCTGAAACCTTGCATCCTTTGCCCATCCCTTTCATGCCCCCGCAGCAGTTACTGTATATTCCAGTGCTGTGGAGGTTAATACAACTGCTGGACTTGCCATAGGCACTTACCGATAATGCTGATTATGGTCTATTTGTGACCCCCTCCTCTAGTCATAGAAGCTGTACAGTAGCTTCCAATACTGCAAAGCACTCTATAAATGAAAGATGGGCAGATGAATGAAAGTCCCACCTTCTCCATTCATAGAGTGCCTTTTCATTGATGGGAGCTATAGCTGTACTACAGCTTTTATGTATAGAGAAGGGGGCGGAAAGGACAGGTATATGCAGACTCTTGATAAGTGCCTATGACAGGTCAGTAGATGTATTAACCCTTGCAGCACTAGGAGATTAAATCTGATAGGGTATAGGGTGAGAGCAGACTAAAGATTCCAACTAAGACAGCAGCCATCAGAACAAGTGACACTTCTTATTTAATGTAACAACCTTGTGCAGATTTTAGTTTTTTATTTAACTAAAAGTAGGCTATAATTGCAAGCAATCTAAATGCCTGCATTTGACCTGGTATTAGCCTCTTCCAGTCCCTGTACAGCACAGCAGGAGTGTAAAAGGCAGAAGCAGCCAATCAGTTGACAATATGTGCTGACAATAAGCAAACTAATAGTGAGAGAAAATAGAGGGAGAAATTGATGAGGTCATCACCATGCTGCTTCTCATTTACTGACCAGGGCTGGGCTGGGTCTAAGCTGACCTACACTCAGAGAAAGTGAGTTAAATGATGTTGGCCATCAGACTGATGACATCTAGAGGCCGATAAAAGACTATTGTGGATAGGAAATCTCGAAAATTGTGTTAAAATTGCAGAAAAAGGGGGTTCATGAAGTAAATCACATCTGCCAGGAGTTACCCTTTAATAATTTTAAGCATCACAATTCAAAAGTAGAACATTTACTGATACGAGTATGGATGGTTTCTCAGATACAACTAAAATAATATGTATTACCCCATTTTAACAGAAATGTGTTTCCTTTCAAGCAGCAACAACTTTTGTTCATTACTGAGCATCTGTAACTGCACTACTTATAATGACCTACGCAAGCCTTCTTTCAAGGTAACCATGACATGCCACCTACAATTAAATAACTCTCCTTTCCTTTGTTGCTAGAACATTAGTGAATATAATAGACCATGCACTTTTCAAATTCAGACCCTTATTTTCAAAGATCTCTCTCAGATCACACTAAGTCAGCTCACAATAATCCTTTTCAATGAGCTCTGAATTATAAAAAAAATATATATATATATATTTTTTTTAAAGTATATTATTTTAAATGACTAAATCAAATCTTTTATAAAGTGGCTTTAATTTGTAGCAATTAGCTTCTCTCTTTTTAGCACTTGAAATCTAGGGAGCTGGCAGAGTCAAATAATGAACAAAAACACTTTATACGGCCTTTGTAATTAATTGTATTAGGTGGCCAAATACAGTAAGTTTTTTTTAAAGTGAATCTAAACATATATAGGTAGATTCACAAAGAGTTAGGCGGGCTTATCAGTAGATAAGTCGACCTAACTCAGAATCTACGCCAACTTATGTTTAAGTGTATTCTCAAACAGAGATACGTTTAAACATATCTAAGATAGGACGGCTTGCGCCGTCCTATCTTAGGTTGCAATATTGAGGCTGGCCGCTAGGTGGCGCTTCCATTGCGGTCGGCGTAGAATATGTAAATTAGTATATACGCCGATTCACGAACGTACGCCCGGCCACCGCAGTGCATTTATGCCGTTTCCGTAAGGCAATATCAGGCCTAAAGTTATTCCATCTTGTAGATGGAATAGTAATGTTAAAGTATGGCAGCCGTTCCCGCTTTGAAATTCAAAATGTTTATGTCGTTTGCGTAAGTCGTCCTTGAATAGGGATTTACGTCGTTTACGTCCACGTCGAAATCAATAGGCCCGTGCGGCGTACTTAGCCGCAGTGCACACTGGGAAATGTAGGCGCCCGGCGCATGCGCAGTTTGAAAAAAACGTAAAAAACTTAAGGTCAAGCCCCATTAACATAAAACACACCCCCTTAGACACATTTGAATTAGGTGCCCTTACGCCCGCCCGCTTTAGGCTATGCCGCCGTAACTTAGCAGGCAAGTACCGGTACTTTGAGAATCCAGTACTTGCCTAGCTAACTTACGGCGGCATAGCCTAAACACGCTAAGCTACGCCGCAAGTTTAATCCACTCTACCTGAATCTACCTAATAAACTGCATTCTCTTTTGAATGCACTTCTACGCAGTGGTGGAGTGTTGTGGGATTCTCAGCTTTCTCTACATCAAGAAACAGAACCTGAGTTGTGGACTCAATGATTCCATTTAACAAATAATAATTAACCTGCCTGGCGGTGTTCCCGAGACTGACTCAGGGTTAGATTTTCCTGCTACGATCGGTAACCCCCGAGTCAGTCTCGGCTTGCCTCGCTGAATCCACAGGCACTTTTTACTTACCTTGTCCCTGGATCCAGCGATGCCACCGCGCTGTGTGAGCGAGCGGGACCTCGCTCGATTCACATAGTGCCTCCGTGTGACGCCGATCTCCGTTCCCTGCGACGTTACGACGCACGGGGACGGAGAACGGCGCCAAATTCAAAAACGTAAACAAACACCTTACATACAGTATACTGTAATCTTATAGATTACAGTACTGTATGTAAAAAAAAAACACACCCCCCCTGTCCCTAGTGGTCTGTCCTGTGTCATGCATGTCATTTTATATAATAAAAACTTTTCTTTCTCCCTGCAAACTGTAGATTGTCCATAGCAACCAAAAGTGTCCCTTTATGTCAAAAATAGTTTTAGATCAGCTAAAAAACAGCGATAATAAATTATAATCACTTGCAGAATTGTGCGATAGCGATTTGTGGGGAAATTCGTCATAAAAAAAAAATAATAATGACAGCAACAATTCTGCAACTGAGCAAATTTCAGTGATTTTAATTTGATTACATTATTGAATAATTTTTATTATAATTATATTATTATTTGTTATAATTATTTATAATTATTTATTATATTATAATTTATAATTTTGTTTTTAAAAAAATTTCATACCCGGGATGCCTATTAGAATCTTGTTTGGTCAGATTTAAGTGAGTTATTTCTAAAAATTACAGACCTACAATATAAAACGCCAAATTTCCTTGCAAATAATGGTACCGCTTTCAGCATGTTTTTTCTGAAAGAATCATACCGCCAGGAAGGTTAAAGATTTCAAAAGTATTTTTGTATATATAATTTATGGTTGTTTTTTTATCAAGATAAAAGTTTTTGTACCTGGAGATCAGCTTTTAATTTGCCAAAGATATGTTGGCCGTGTTTGTGTCTAAATTGTGATTATCCTCATAAAAGTTTAACTCCATCCAAAACTTGTTTACTTTTTTTAAATTATGGAAGATCAAAATGCTGTCTCAGGCTTTATTGGTTTCTGAGGCATTGTTGGAGAGATGGGTGACCAGGGCAAGAAGTAAGGGAAAATCCCCAACAGTGACCCAGACAGCAACATAAAGTTGATGGCACTACAAGCCTGTTTCTATTGTACTAAAAATAATATAATTTTGGTGCTTATCGTAATATCCCTTTATTGAAGCCGATTGAGGGGCACAGTTTGAGTAAGAATTATCTGTTATACAGTCATCTCCAGTAACAAGGCATACTAGGCTCATAGAAAATTGAAATCCAGCCCCTTAAGGCTATAGCCCCTCCCACACCACACTTGTTTCTTTATCGCAAGCAGCCCAAGAGAAAGCAATAGCCTTATGGGAATTCAGTGGAATGACAAACATGGAATCCATCTAACTAAAGGAATTAGTGGCATAAAAGTAAACCCCGGCAGCTCTCACCACATCCAGGAAATGGAGTGTGATCTCCTTAGGATGAGCTGGTGCAGGACACAGAGAATGTAACACAATATATTCTGATGAGGTGAAAAGCAAAGACCAGTTTTTTAATTCACATTCGATGATAAATTTGCAAGAAGTTTTAAGCATTAACAGCTAAAGGGATGAAGGGCTTAATTAGGGGGGGCTGGGGGGGTCAATCGAGGAGTGAAAAGTGTGCCTATGTGTACTGTGTCATTGTCGTGTTGGTGCAACTCCCGGTTAGATGTCCTCTCTCCTCGCTCTGGAACCGAAAAGGATTCCACGAGGGGAGATGACATCACTTCCTCTGCCTGTGTTTACATTACACAGGCAGAGAACAGTCTGCCATTTGCCAGAACCGATCACCAGGTACAGGCCAGAAATCATTGGCCTGGGCATGGAGACTGATCGGTTCTGAAACGAATCCGATCGCAGCAGGTGCGCCGAGTGCACGCACCCCCTAGGTGGCCGCATGCCCAAATGCGATTTGCCCAGGGGAGCCAACCTGCCGCAGTATACAGTATATCACAAAAGTGAGTTCACCCCTCACATTTTTGTAAATATTTTATTCTATCTTTTCATGTGACAACACTGAAGAAATTACACTTTGCTACAATGAAAAGTAGTGAGTGTACAGCTTGTATAACAGTGTACATTTGCTGTCCCCTCAAAATAACTCAATGCGCAGCCATTCATTTCTAAACTGCTGGCAACAAAAGTGAGTACACCCCTAAGTGCAAATGTCCAAATTGGGCCCAATTAGCCATTTTCACTGCCTGGTGTCATGGGACTCGTTAGTGTAACAATCTTTCATACTGGTCACTGGAAGTTCAACATGGCACCTCATGCCAAAGAACTCTCTGAGGATCTAAAAAAAAGGGCCTAGGCTATAAGAAGATTGCCAAGACCCTGAAACTGAGCTGCAGCACAGTGGACAAGACCATACAGTGATTTAACAGGACAGGTTCCGTTTAGAACAGGCCTCTCCATGGTCGACCAAAGAGGTTGAGTTCACATGCTCAGCATCATATCCAGAGATTGTCTTTGGGAAATAGATGTATGAGCGATGCCAGCATTGCTACAGAGGTTGAAGGGGTGGGGGTCAGCCTGTCAGTGCTCAGACCATACGCCGCACAGTGCATCAAATTGGTCTGCATGGCTGTCGTCCCAAAAGTTAGCCTCTTCTAAAGATGATGCACAAGAAAGCCCGCAAACAGTTTGCTGAAGACAAGCAGACTAAGGACATGGATTTCTGGAAACTGTCCTGAGGTTTGATGAGTCCAAGATAAACTTATTTGGTTCAGATGGTGTCAAGCGTGTGTGGGCGGCAACCAGGTGAGGAATACAAAGACAAGTGTGTCTTGCCAACAGTCAAGCATGGTGGTGGGAGTGTCATGGTCTGGGGCTGCATGAGTGCTGCCGGCACTGAGGGGCTACAGTTCATTGAAAGAATGAACGGGCTGTCTTAACACAACACATGTTAATGTGCGTTTGCATTGTGTGTTATTGCACCATAATGGACAATATTACTTTGAATCTCACTTAAAAAATATATAAACTTTTTTTGCCCTGAAAGTATTCCCTTTTTTTTCTATAGATATTCCTTTTTTTATTTTATTTTTATTTTTTTTCCTATTTGATACCCGTCTTTATTTAGCAATACAACTTCCCAACCTACAAGACTTAAAGTGGATGTAAACCCGATTTTTTTTTTTTTTTTGCTGTCACAATGTAGAGCAGTGTTTCCCAACTCCAGTCCTCAAGGCACACCAACAGGTCATGTTTTCAGGATTTCCCTCAGATGAAATGGCTGTGGTAATTACTAAGGCAGTGAAACTGATCAAATCACCTGTGCAAAATAATGGAAAGCCTGAAAACATGACCTGTTGCCCAGTCTTGCCACAAAGAGTTAATACAGCTCTGAGCAATCCTCTTTTCTTTTTTCTGTGAGATAAACAGACAAACAGGAGAAAACTTTTGTTCGTTCTTCCCCCTTCCTGTGAATGACAGGTTATTTACATATCTCATGCACTAGCTCAAGACAGGCATTATTTTTTAATTCCCTTCCCCCACTCCTTTTCTGAAGTCGTGTGGTTACTTTTCTGGGTTTTGACTGGATGTTAGTGATCATAGCAGAATTTAGTGTAAGGAATACACAGGAGAAAATGCATGTTGACAAGGAGTGTAGAGGTGGGCGGAGAGTCTACTGACATCACAACTCCACCCACCAAGCTCCAGACAACAGACCCACCCACAGAATCTGCTGTCTTTCAGTTCTTATAACATACAGAGGGGAGACATTTGACAGGTAAGGATACATGCAGGAAGCATGTATATCAGGGATATTCAATTAGCGGACCTCCAGCTGTTGCAGAACTACAAGTTCCTTGAGGCATAGCAAGACTCTGAGAGCCACAAGCATGACACCCACAGGCAGAGGCATGATGGGACTTGTAGTT
Source organism: Rana temporaria (assembly GCF_905171775.1). Lineage (NCBI taxonomy): Eukaryota > Metazoa > Chordata > Amphibia > Anura > Ranidae > Rana > Rana temporaria. The sequence goes on along the minus strand of NC_053490.1, from coordinate 79,630,608 downwards.
TTGCAACAGCTGGAGGTCCGATAATTGCATATCCCTGATGTATATCCTTATAGATCAGAAAGCACTATGGCAGTAGTTTAGAAAGGATGAGAGTGGGTTTACATCCACTTTAATGCTTCTGTGAGTTGTTTATCCTTTGTTTTCCTCCTCATTTCATAGCCTCCTTATTCAGCACTTCACTGATTGACAAAATGTTATTATATTATGGTCACTGAAGCCCATATATACCCAGAACCAGAACATTAGATATGGTATCATCTATTTAGTGTACAGAATCAGCAGACCTTCCCATCTGATTGGTTCTGATAACGTCTTTTGTAAGATGATTTACCATGTGATGTGAATAAAATCTGTTTCTTTCATGTGCTTTAATGCCCCAGCTGAAGTCTGAATACTTAACATTGTCTATTATGAGAAAAAAAGTTTGCTTGCTGCCTGTTCTGTTTGCTGGAGCAATTTCAGCAACCTTGTTTATGCAAGGTTAAAGCAATGAACACCCAGATACATACATAACAATTATGAACTGTCACAGTCCTCACTGATATATGGTCATCCATTTGTGGCCAGGTGGCAGAGTTGTAAAGAAACAGGCAGCACAATTTCTCTTTTCAGCATGTATTTTATGTAACAAGTAAAAACAATAGGGGTTATTTACGAAAGGCAAATCCACTTTGCACTACAAGTGCAAACTACGGCCCGGATTCACATACATCGGCGCATATTTATGCGGGCGTAGCGTATCTAATATACGTTACGCCGACGCAGCGCACAGAGGCAAGCACTGGATTCACAAAACACTCACTCCCACTCGCTCTTAAAGATACGATGAGTTGCCTCGGCGTAAGCCAGCGTAGGTGGAAGTGGGCGTGAGCCATGCTAATGAGGCGTGACCCCATGCAAATGATGGGCCAAGCGCCATAGAAGTACTTAAAACGAACGGCGCATGCGTCGTCCCGTGGATGCATCCCAGTGCGCATGCGCAGAATCACGTCGGAACTACTCCCTAAGATACGACAGATCACTGCCTACGACGTGAATGTAACCTACGCCCAGCCCTATTCACGTACTACATAAACAACGTAAAATACGACGGCTCTGTTCCCTGGTCCATACCTTTGCATGAGTTGCACCTCCTAAATGTGCAATAACTTTACGCTGGACGTACAACTTACGCAAACCACGTATATTATGCGCCGGGCGCAACTACGTTTGTGAATCGGCATATCTCCCTCATTTGCATATGTGCATAGAAAATCAATGGGAGCCACAAATGCGCCCAATGTAAATATGCGCCCACGATACGACGGCATAGGCAAGTTACGTCGGTCGTAGGAAGCCTATTTTTAGGCGTATCTCAGATTGTGGGCACGGTGCACAGATACGACGGCGCATAGTTAGACTTACGCTGCGTATCTCGAGATACATCGGTGTAAGTGCTTTGTGAATCCGGGCCTACGTGTGCAAAGTGCACTTGGTAGTGCAGTCGCTGTAAATCTGAGGGGGACGGGCAAGGAAAATAAAAAACAGCATTTTAGCTTGCACATGATTGGATGATAAAATCAGCAAAGCTTTCCCTCATTTTAGATCTACCCCTCAGATTTAAAGCGACTGCACTTCCAAGTGCACTTTGCACTTGTAGTGCAAAGTGGATTTGCCTTTCGTAAATAACCCCCATTGTATTATTCATTCAAATGTCACCTCTGTACAACAAGGCACCTAGATATTTATGTTAGTCAAAGACAATTCAAGTATGCAGGGCTTCTATACAGGAGAATTTCCATGGCATGCTTCCTTTAGCGTGTAGCCATGAGGATTCTTAGAAAGGGTGCTGTCCTAGCCAGTGTGGTTCACAGGACTGCACCACAAAAGAACGATGGATAGATTTATAGTGACCTTCCCCAGATGCAGAACCAACTACTAAGGTCTCCGTGGGTGTCCTTATGCTGTCCATATTTGTGAGGAACTTGTTCCTAATGCTAGGTTGACCTATCCCTCTCAAGCGGGTCTATGTCTCTGTCTGTAACTTCATACACTGCAGACTGCAGAGCTTTATATGACTACTTATGAGTCCAAGACGGCCACCCAAATCTCTAGCGAGAGCATTATGGTCAGTGAGACTCAGGCTCTCCCAAGATGGTTCCCAGAGTCCAAGGTAGTAGACACAGAAAAAATGTTTTTCTTTGGAATGAATGGTTGAGATGGAGTGTGAATGATATACAGAAGACATTTTTATTAAAAGTATCATGATAACTGAAGAAGGGAAGAATTAAAAACGAAATAGAGGGATAAAGATCCCTAAGGCCTCGTACACACGACCGAACATGTTTGCTGAAACTGGTCCGCGGACCAGTTTCCGCGGACATGTTCGGTCGTCTGTACTGCCGACCGGACCGGATTCCCGGCCTAGCGGACAGGTTTCCAGCGGACAAATGTTTTTTAGCATGCTAAGAAACATGTCCGCTGGAACCATGTCCGTCGGACATGTCCGATGGTCAGTATGACTAATCGGACATGTCCGCTCAGCAGAAATCCCTTGATTAGATCGCATGCGTGGAAGCATTGACCTTCCAGGGTCGCGCACGTCGCCGCGTCATCGTCGCGGCCACGTCACCGTGTTCGCTGTCCGCGGGGATTTTGGTCTGATGGTGTGTACACACATCAGACCAAAATCCGGCAGCGGACATGTTTGATTAAAAACGGTACGGCGGACCGTTTTCACCGGACCGTCCGACCGTGTGTACAAGGCCTAAGAGTTAAAATATGCCCCCCTTTCTTCAGTTAAAGTATAAATGTTTATTTGTATTTTGTAAACGTTGATAAAATGAATAAAAAGATATTGGAAACAAGGTAGTAGACACAAAGGTCCTTTGCCAGGTTCTCCCCTAGCACTCAGTAGTAAACCGCTTTGTTTACCACAGAAGTAAGCAGCGATTTAGCGATCCTGATTTTGCTGCATCACCTCCTTGTCCTGCTAATCTACCTGCCTATGCACAGCCTGTATAGACCTGCCTATAGACAGCTTGTATGAAACCAAATTTTGCTACAGTCTTCTGACTGGGTTCATCACATATTTTAATACCTTCAGAAATTAGTAATTGAAAACCTGTACTCATTAGGGGCAGCAGACATTGGAATTGAATACCTAAAGCAGTGGTTCTGCTCTCATCTCTATAGTAGACAGAAACTTTCAATACATTTATGGCATACTTTTGGAGGCTATTTGCATACATATAGAAATGCAGTGCCCTGCTAGGGCTACTAATTAACCCCATGACAACTAATTACAGCTGTTTGATGTCTTGAAATTACTTCTGTTCCCAAATGACTATCAGGAAATGGAGTTATACTATGCAGTTTTCATTGGGTTATATATGCAAGAGTGATCTACTGCTGCTAGAGTCGGTCAAACTGCCTGGGAATCGTACGGAATGTCTTGAGTAACTGAGGCACAAATGTTTCCTATCCTTATCCAAGGAGACAGAATTCTGAGCATATGTTGACCTTTTTAAGGTTAGCGTGTATTGCTGTTTCATCAGTTTAAATAAGAGAAATCTAGACTTCCTCACTTTACAGAAAAATGCATCCTGTTGATTTTTATATTATTGTAGCACCTGGTTACTTCAAAGTACTGGTTCTATTTAAATTTAGAGGGGGATCAGAGTGTAGTTAAACTCTGATCTGGTTAAAATGTTTAAATTGGGTCTCTGTCTCGGCTTGCCTGTGCTGTGGGCTCATTCGGTTGTGCTGGGGTGTTCTTCCCACCCCGGTGCAGTAGATGGCAGCAGTGGAGTCAAGGTTTGGGTGCTCTTCCCCAGCAGCCAATCAGGAGGGTTGAGCCTCGCTTTGCATGCTGGGGGAGGGTATTTATGGGGCAGACGCCATTGGTTCTGGGTCTTCTTTATCCAGTAGAGCACCCACCTTTAGAGTGACCACATCACGGCGCCCCGGCGTTATAGCCTACCTGGCCGGGGCTCGCGTATCACGTGGTGTCCCTGGTTTTGGGACCATGTTGGTCCGGAACATTTGAGCAGCGACGGGGAACCAGTGATCAACCTGGTTCCTACCTCTGAGGATCCCAAGCGGTTGGCTGTTCAGTGGGGAGTCCATCTGAGGAGCGCCAATGAGAGGCTGGCGGTCCAAAAGGATTTCGACAAAAAAACCGGGGATCAAAGTAGCTGGACACTGAAGGATTGATCACCTGTAAGTCGGTACCTGTGCAAACTTAAGAAGGAGATCCAGGCGTAATTCACCTAAGGAGGATTGCCTTTGTAACTGCAATCAGAGAGGGCCTGTGGCAGAGGTGTCTCCCTGACGTTCATTTCAAGGAGGGTCTGTGGCAGATACTTTTTCTCAAAGGTTTGAGCGATACGCTGGCTGCCAGGTCAGTGAGAGGGACCTGTCCAGGTACGCTATTCCCACTCAAGCAGGAGTGGCGCAGAGAAGTGTTACACTTGGGAACAGGACTCTTTCCCTATTGCTACGCCTGAATTTGCTATTCTCTTTTCTTTCTTCAACTCTACTTTCCTCACCACAAGTTTATTTGTTTTTACCCAGCTGGAAAATAAAGAGCACAGAAAAGACACTTGTTGCGGACATTCCTTTACTATTGCTATATGCACCATTCACCCCTAGGAATTCAGAAGAGCCACGAGGTAAATGTGCCACCCAAAACAACCAGCAGCTCCTCCAGGGGTAGTGTGACATTATAATCACACAAATAATCACACCTAGCTATCTGCATGTTCTGGGGCCAATTTAGCCTGAAACTATAGAAGTCAACTGTATCCTTCCATGGAAATGTGGCCACCAAATGTTATGTGCCCATTTTAATTTCCATGACTCTGTTTTTACAACCAAAGGGCTCAGGGCAATTCTTTATTTCCCTAGGCTGCACAGAAAATGTTATATCCTAGAAGGTGCTGTAAAGAACAAAGTAGTAATTTATGGTCATTTACATCAGATGTGGTGATATTGCATTGGGGTGGCTATTCCAGCTCATTCCCACTGCATGAGCAGGCAAAATGCCCTGCATTGCAGTGGTGTAATGGCACAGTGTGCTGAAAAAGGCACTGCATGAATTACTTTTTTCAGTGCAATGCAGCAAGAGGCACCGCCCCTCACTGCACAGTGGCAAATTGTACTGTATGAATTGTCTATGTAAAATTTCAATAAAGTTTGTTTAAAAAATAGGAAACAGTGCGGAGATCTCTCCAGACTGCACCTCACACTAGCTGCTGCATTACAATGTAGTGGCTGGTGCGAATGGACTCTTAACCCTACAGCTTACTGATTGCAGTAAGAAATGGAAGACATGCACACATGGGAAAAAGAAAAACTCCATGCTTATGGTTATGGACAAAAATGATTAGTATGGTGGATCATTGCTTACAAATATAGTTCACATGTATGACCAATCAAGTATTAAAGTGTTACTAAACCCAGATCCTGCATTCACTATATCTGGTCTACCACAGCAAACAGCAATTATTTTAGTAACATTTTTAATCTGTTTTATTAAAGGAGCAGTAAAGGAAAAAAAATGTTTTGCTGAAATGACTGTTTACAGGGTATAGAGACATAATAGTTAACGGATTCATTTTAAAAATGATTAAAAATAGATAAAAATCAATCATATAATGTGCCTGCAGTTTAGTTTCGTTTTTAAACTAGTTTCATGTTTCTGTGAAGTACAGAGACACACAGAACAAAAACAAACAAACACAGGGCAGTGTTTGTTTTTAAAATGAATCTGTTTGGTTCTGAGGAGTTTTAGACACAAAGTAATCACACCTTCTTGATCATGGACCACAGTGAGAAGCTCGCATGAGTTTTTTCATAAGTAGCCAGACAAGCAGGAAGTGTGGAGATCAGAGAAGGATTACAGCTACTTCAAAGCAAAAACGAACAGGACATGCAATAAGGAAAAGGAAGCTATTTAGCTAAAAAAAAAAAAAAATTTAGTGACCCTTTAAGCTTTCAACTATATTAAACAATATAGAGTGGATACATGAGAGTATCAGTCCAATTCCAATGGATATACAAGTATACATTAAGAGGTCGTAATAATAAGACGTCAAGTTGGAGTCTTTTCTTAATGCCCAACTCCATGCACAAAAAGACATATTAGAATTGAAGTTATACATTTCAATGGCAAAAAAGAAACCTCTCATCATGCTGACTTTTTTCCCTGTCATTAAATATTTTCTTATACATGTAGGGTGAAGTATATCGGCTGTACTTTCACACCTGCTTGGTTATTGGACCTGCAGGCATTCACAAAACCTGCCAACAGAATGTATAACTACTGTAGCTAGTAGTAGACTTGAAGATGTTACGTAGCACCTTAAAGTGGATGTAAACCCTGTTTTTTTTTTAAATTAAGGCTTGTACCTTGCACAGTATAGGATTTCATGTCATCTGTGCCCAGCCTTGCCACAACGAGTTAATCCAGCTCTGAACAGTCCTCTTATCTTTTTTCGGTGAGATAAAAACGGTCAGACATAGAAATAGATGTCCGTTTCTACCCCTTGCTGTGAGTGACAGATTATATCTCATGCACGAGTGTCAGAAAGGCATTCTGTGTACTACCCATCCCCCTCCTCTCTTCTGGATGTTCGTGATCATGGGGCATAATCCACAAGACCAGCAGACGTTCAGTGTAAGAAAAACACAGGAGAAAATGCATGGGGAGTCTAGAGGAGGGCGGGGAGTCTACTGACATCACAACTCCACCCATGAGCTCCAGACAACAGACCCACTTACAGAATCTGCCATTTTTGGGCTCTCATAACAGACAGAGGGGAGACATTTGACAGGTAAGGATACATACAGGAGGCATGTATATCCTTATAGATTACCTCTATGGCAGTAGTTTAGAAAAGATGAGAGTGGGTTTACATCCACTTTAAGTTCTGATGAGTGTCAGGAAAGTACCCAAGTACTTATTCAGCCTTCTATATGATTGCAGTAAAGTTAAGCAAAAAAGTTACACTAAATCACACACGTAAGAACGTAAAGGTAAGCATTGGGTGCATCTGTGTGTGAAAATGACAATTGTGCTACACATATTTGAGGGTCATAATTCATTGTTTATTCTAAAATAAACACCTGCTAGAGCATTGCCTAGGGCCAATTTTCTAATAAAGTTTGTCTTCACTACATGAGCACATGCAATTTTAAGGCTTGAAATCTCAATTTACTCGACACAACCTCATCTTTAGGTAATATATTGAGTTTGTGTGCACTAAAATTGAAACTATGGGTGTGATAAACCGATGCAATAATATTTTATAAATAAAAAAAAATGTAACTACCATTATGTAATACTCCAGGGTCTCTGCTTTCCAAAAAATATATAATGTTTGAAGGGTTTAACTAATTTGCATACATGTGCATTTAAAGGAAAACTTTTTTGGCTTTACTTCTCCTGTGGATCACAGAAGTGCTGCACATGACAGAGCCGGTCCAGGCTCTGGAAAGACCCTGACCATATGGTCGGGATCCACCCAGAAGCCTGGATCAGCACCTGGCTCAACCTCCCAGCGATCTGCCGAGAGCCTGAGCCAGCCTCTCCCCCCAGAGCCCAGCACTCCAGTGAGCGCTGGAGGGTCGCTGACTGACAGTCACGAGAAGAGAGCAATCAGTGGTGTCTGATCACTCAGTTCTCACTACAGAGCTGGTAAGGGACAGATGCAGCACCAGATTGATGCTGCATCCACCTATGTATAGGTATAAATGTTTTTTTTTTCCAAAGATATGCTTCTCTTTTAAACATGTGTGCAAAAAGAAGAAAAAAAAATTCTGACTGAAAAAGGATCAAACCCCTCTATACTCTAACCAAAATGAAAAGTTAATGTTTTCGAAATAGTTTAGACTAAAGAGGGTTAAAAATAATATTTAGCATTTTACTGTAAGTTCACATGAAAAATAATAGCGGGCATTTAGGCTGCAAAGCAAAGTCAAATTGTCATAAAGGCTAGTATTTCTTTTTGTAGTGTACAAATTAGAAGATATCATCATTATATCCTCTGTTTATCAAAAAAAAAGTGAAAGGCACGGCTAGGGTGCTTCTCTATCAGCACGGAAGTTTATTATATTTTATCTTTTGAAGTGATTTAGATATTCACATGTGTCTACATAATATTTTATATGCACTTAAATCCACACTGTGAGCAGCTCTGAAGGTGGCCAGAAGGCTAACAGAATACATTAAACCCATAGAGAGTTGTGCTGGCTGAAATCCCTCAGCAAACTTTTCAACCCTATCAATGCCAATCACAAGCATTATATATTCAGTTGCATATAAAATATACATGAGTGACAAAGACACATACCATTGGACAATAACATTGCATTTTGACAGGTTTAATATATTAATACGGTTTCATAACAAGGTTAATTACATTGGTTTTCTCTGTACTGAGATGTAATTCAGCTTACCCAGTTAATTAGTTTTTGCTGCTAAATAATATAAGAGCAATTACAAGCTCAGGGTGCAGCCAATAATACACCCACATACTTTGGAAATTTCAGCATTGGAATGAAATGGATTATATATTACATGGTATTAGTGAAGTTATCCTGGCATGGAAATGTTACCATACATAGAAATGAGGCAAAGATAAAGGGCCTGGGGTGAGATAAGGCGAACGGAACCTTGGCCTGGATCACTTCTGTTTAGGTGCATGAAATGTTCATTAATGTAGGTGACATTAGGATTATGGGTGACCTTAAATTTTAGGGTAAGATTACTTTAATATGTTACATTTTTTTTAGGGCTGTGCAAATTTACTTTTAATTAATCGATTAATCTTTTTGATCGATTTAAAATTCTTTTGATTGGTACTCACCTTTCCGCCGGCTTCTGGGCCTTCAGGGAGTTCCATCGGAGATCCAGTAATGTGACGGACACCGGCAGGGCTTGCTGTGTCCATCTGAAGGGCTCCTTTGCTGTGCCTTCATATCTGCATGCCGGCGGGACCTTACTATCTGCCACACGCAAGGGCTGTTACACTTCCCTCTATCACTTCCCTCTATCAACCTGGGATTCTATTCTACAACCATCCACTGGGAGTTGTGATAGTTCCGTTCATGGGACATCTACATGCCAACGGACTGATGTTAACCTCTCCTCATCTGGATTCAGCAGTGGTATTGTTGTACACATTTTTATACCAGTATCATACTTAGCTACATGTTTTTATGACTGATTTTGGTACCGTTTGGTATTACTCGCACCATTTTTACTGTTTACTGTTTATGTAGCTACATCGATTTTATCTCCAGTGCGAAATTTATTTGGTTACCTACTTGAAGACTATAAAAGTTTTAATCCTATTCCCATTGAGCGCTGCCTTTGTGTGTTTTTTGTATCCTGCTATCCATTTTTCCAGTTGTTGGTAGCTGCACTAGGAATCAGCCTGCAAGGAGATCAGCTAAAAGTAGTTGGATCTGTATGTGCATTATAATTAATCGAAATTAGTTGATTAATCGATTTAAAAAAAAAACGATTAATCGAACAGAAAAATTTTGATCAGTAACAGCCCAAATTGTTTTTGTTTGATATTATATTAAGGTTAATTTGACTGTTGTCCCTGCAAAGAAAAGGTTTAAAGTAGATCTATGACCTTCCACTAAAAAAGTTTGTGCTGAAGCTCATATTTATAAGTGCATCTGCGCTTACATTTTTTTCATCATTCCAGTCAAGTCCACATAATGCAGCATTATGTGATGGTGTGGCAATGATGCTGCACTGCTTCTAAAATCAGAGCAGAGTTGTTGCTCTCATGTAGACTGTGCCTGCTTGCACTACAGGGGATGAAAAAGTGTTGCAAGGAGCATAGATATCTGCATTGTTACTGTTGATTCACAAACCTGAATTCCGACAAGAAAAGTCCGATGTGAGCTTTTGGTCAGAAATTCCGACCATGTGTAGGCTCCATCGGAATTTTTCTGTCAGAATTTCCACCAAGAAAAATTTTAGAGCTGGTTCTCAAATTTTCAGACGGGAAAAGTTCTTGTCAGAAATTCCGATTGTCTGTATGCAATTCCAACGTGCAAAAAAACATGCATGCTCAGAATCAATTTGACGCATGCTCGGAATCATTGAACTTAATTTTTCTTGGCTCGTCATAGTGAATTTTGTGTGACCGTGCATATGCAACACAAGTTTGAGTCAAAATTCCGTCAGAAAAAAAATCCACAGTTTTCTTGTCGGAATTTCCTAGCGTGTGTACGCGGCAGTAGCTTTTCTATCAGCACATGGTCACACCTGGTCCTGCCTACTGCTTTCTGGATTGGCATTACTATCTCTGTTGGTGAAACCCTCCCACTGTGAGCTTCAGTGTCTGGAAGAAGGCGTGTGTGAGAGACACAAATAATAGAGGATTTGGCTCAGTCAGGGGATATAAATTAAGTCTTTTGATTACTTTATCAGGTTTGTGCATCATATAATACCATCATACAGGAGCTTCATGGATAAGCCAAAGAAAGTAAAAGTTATGTTCTGAAAGCACAAACCAAGCACTCACAATAAATTGTCCAACACAAAAGAAATCACATAAACGTGAATAAAGTAACAGCAAAGTGGTGGTGGAAAGATTCAAAGCTGACAACATCAATCAACCAGCCAGAGAGGGGAACCAGTTTTGGGATGGATCCTAATGGGGAAGTAGCAAAGGAGATGAAGATCAGCAGCTCTTGGTGAAATCAGATCCAAGATCCTGAAGTTTGCAAGAAAACAAAGGTGCCAAGACACTAGTTAGTAAAACGTGTCAGTATTTGTACACAATATCCAAACTTTCATTTAGGGAAACAGAGAAAAGCATAGAGGTAGAAGGTGCTATTCCATATCACAGGAACACAGACCAAGAGAAGGATCGATGAGCTGGATGATGGTGAGCCCTCCGCTACCCACATGTGAAATGCGTGCATAGGGAAGAGCTCAATGTCATCCAGCCCATCGATAACTCTCTTGGTCTGTGTTGCTGTGATATAAATTACCATTGGATCTTTTGTGCACAATAAATTCTGACACGTTTTACTGATCCAGCACCTTGGCACCTTTTTTTTCATATAGGAGCTTTAGTTAAAGTGATGTCACAATGTAGAGAATAAGATTTCCTATAATCTGTGCCCAGTCTTGCCACACAGAGTTAATCCAGCTCTGATCAATCCTCTTTTATTGTTCAGTGAAAATTAACAGACTCCCAGATAAAAACCTGTCTTAATTAAAAGTCCGAAAGCCTCTCTCCTTGCTTTGAGAGACAGGTTATTTACATATCTAGCTTGGACATGTTTATCATATGTTATGTTATGTTTATCATAATATGAGGTGATCCACAGGTCATTGTATATTACCAGGATGTGTTATGTGGGGGAGGGGTGGATTTCTTCATTTTTATACTGTGGATCACCTCATATTACGATTAACATAACATAACATATGATAAACATGTCCAAGCTAGATATGTAAATAACCTGTCACTCAAAGCAAGGAGAGAGGCTTTCGGACTTTTAATTTAGACAGGGTTTTATCTTGGGCATCCAACATTCTCCATCCTGTTACACATTGTGATTTCATTTTCTAGCCCCTGCATTACAGAGGTCACCCCAGGAAACAATAGTGACATAATAGTCAGCAAAAGGAAGCACATAGAGCAGTAGGGGACCTAGAAGTGTGTTGGATGATGAAGAGCTATCAGAAGCATTATCTCTTCAAAAATGTGACAGTTTAAAAGTGTGGCCAATGGGCCAGGTGAATATTAAACCTTTTCTTTGCAAGGATTTTTTTACTTCTTTAAAATAGTAACAGTCATTTTAAGGGGCAGTGGGTAAATCACATTAGGAAAACCCGAACTATGATATACTTTTCGAATCCAGTGCATCCAGTGCTGTTATCACACACACATATGTAGCCCCCCAATGGTCCCTACTGTGGACAAAGTGTGCTTCTAAGGAAACCATATACCCCTGTGCTCCTCAATTGTCCCTCTTTTTGGTGTAATGTATATATATCAACACAAATTTATCATTTGACTACTAAACCTCTTCATACAATCTCAATTATTGTACCTGTTATTTTGAATAGGCACTATAATGAAAATTGTGTGGGGGGTTGGAGGCGCATTGGCGGAGCCTGACTAAGCAGACATGCCAGTTTAGAGCTCTGCTCCTGAAGGGATGTTTCATACTATACCGTGTCCCGGCTCAGCTTCACCCGGTAAATATTGTTACTCGCTGTGCTAACAACCCACGCAATTTAGTGTAATGGTTCTTGGCAGTACTTGCCTGAAATTGAAGCCAAAAAACAACAAATAAGTGCTGCCTCAGGCTTCAGTCAGAATGGCACTATCTGCATCCCCTCCCCCTGTTACCTCACACTCTGAAATCCTCTCAGCGCTTTAAAGCATCTGTGGCAACACAGGAGGAATATGACTCAAATATGATTCATTTATACAAACTGCCTTTAAACAGAACTCAGATCATATAACAAACAGTCTGACTAGGGAAATCGGATAACTGGGCCAACACACTGCAAATCTTGAACTGCGGGTTGAAAAACGTGAAAATAACATCCAGGCTTATGCATTTGAAAACCTCAAAGAGGAAAACTTATTTCTTCCATCTCGCTTAGACGATTATGAAAATAGGGCCCGGCGTTCCAATATATGTGGAATACCTGAATCTGTCACTGATTTGCAAGCCACTATGCTATCCCTATTTCAAGAACTACAGCCTTACATACCAGTTAAGCGAATGGAGATGGATAGGGTTTATAGAGCCCTAACACCTCCCAAAGCTGATAGACCACAGCTCAATTGTATTGTCTTTTAACTATTTTGCTATTTCGCTATTTCCGTACCAAGGAGCAACTTCTAGCTGCAGCTAGAGCAAAAGATTCACTGATATTCCAGGGACATACCTATCAGCTTTTTGCTGATTTATCTCAACTCACCATCTCTAAGCATCAGGCTTTGAAGCCACTTCTTCAAGTTTTACAGTGACATCAAATCATCTATCAATGGGGCATACCATTTTAAATTTTCTTCACTTACCAAGGATCTAAATATGTCTGCCGTTCTGCTGAAGAACGCCAATCTTCTTTATAAAACATCTAGCTTCTAGAATGCCCTCTTAAGCTATGCACAAAAATCCAATGGTTACCCATTCTCTGCAAAAATCAGCTGGTGCTGAAGGAAATAAAAGTCGCCAGGGGCAATCACAACATGGTAGTTTTTCTTCTCCTAGGCCAACTCCTGAGGACTCTACGGACTGACTTTTTTCTTTTTGTCTAGCTCAAGTCAGGTATTTTTATATCTTTAACTTTCAACTAACTAGATGCTTAGTAAAAGTTTTTAGTTTTTTTTTGTCTTGCCAGTTTAGAACTCACTCGATGCAAACTTTTTCTATTGTTTATTTCCTTGCTTTTCTGCTGGTATTTTTATTTGTATTTTTTTTACTGACAGCAGCGAGTTGTTTGTTATATTTCTTTACATAGCTTAGAGCTATTATTTTTTTTTATGTTTTATGTGATGTTGTTTGTTACTTGTATACACCTTACCCCATCCCTTCCATCCTTCTTCATATGCTTTCTGATGACACATTAATGGGTATGGAACTGTTTGGGACAATGGTATCATTTCTATTTATGTATTACTTTTTATTGTTGGCAGTGTTCCCTTTGGTGGTGTTTTTGCACCTCCAGTTTGCTACCCTCGGATCCCCATTACTATGTGGCCTTCTGACAGTAGCTCTTTGGCCTCTGGTGGACCACTTATCGCTCCTTGAGTATGGCGTTCTATTTAGCTATTAGCTCTCTTTATTATTTTACAATTCTTAGTAATATCTGCTCGACAAGAGCCAATTCCTTTCCTTTTCTTCCAGCCTTTGCTTCTTCCTACCCCCTATACTGAATTGTATGCTATCCTACTGTCAGAACTTAACGTTTTTATTATGCAACTCCTTATATTACCAATATGTCCCCCTTAAACATTTTGGGCAGATCCTCAAAGAAATTACGCCGGCGTATCTCTTGATACGCCGCGTAATTTCAAATTTTGCGTATCGTATCTTTGTTTTGGTATCCACAAAACAAGATACGACGGCATCTGTGTTAGATCCGACAGGCGTATGCCTTAGTACGCCGTCGGATCTTAGATGCAATTTTCCGGCGTCCACTAGGTGGCGTTTCCGTCGTATTCCGCGTCGAGTATGCAAATTAGCTATTTCCGACGATCCACGAACGTACGAGCGGCCGTCGTTTTTAGTTGTTTCCGTTCGGCTTTTTCCGGCATATAGTTAAAGCTGCTATATGGTGGCGTACTCAATGTTAAGTATGGCCGTCGTTCCCGCGTATAATTTTGAAAATTTTGCGTCATTTGCGTAAGTCGTCTGTGAATGGGGCTGAACGCCATTTACGTTCATGTCGAAACCAATGACGTCCTTGTGACGTCATTTGGAGCAATGCACTCTAAATGTCCAAGGTCTTAATATACCACAAATACGCACTAAAGCATTCCGTTCATTTGCCACAGCTAAAATCCACATTCTTTGCCTGCTGGAGACTCTTTTTACTTAGCAATCTACTCCTAAGTTTTTCAGATCCTCTTATCCACAGGTATATACTATATTAAAGATCCTGAAGGCCACTACCCATAGGCGTGCGCATAGGGTGTATGTGCCTGGGCACACTCTAATCACCCTGTGCTGCACAGATTTCCCCTGCTGCTTGACTGCAGAGAAAAGGACTGGGGAATCTCTGTCCTCGGTCCCTTTCTCTGTCCCAAAAAATGAGACACCATTGCCCTACTGCGATAGATAGATAGATAGATAGATAGATAGATAGATAGATAGATAGATAGATAGATAGATAGATAGATAGATAGATAGATAGATAGATAGATAGATTATCTATCTATCTATATATACACACACACACACATGTAAGTTTGGTCTTTGGGGGTGCACACCTTAATGCAATAAGCTGTGCACACCTATGCCACTACCTCATTCTCATTGGGCACATTTCTGATGTTGCTGTAACCATTGTATCATATTATCCCATCCATTATCATTTCTTTCCCATCTTTTTCATGTAATTGACTCACACAAGTTAGGTACAGTTAGGTAAAGTGCATGGGCCTTTTTTTAATTTTGTTTTTTAATGCCGCTGCACCAAAATGCATGGTGCTTTTGTTAGCATGCATTTTTGTGTTTTTTTTTTATTTACACACACACACACACACACACAAAAAATACCGCAGCTAGCACAATCATATGCCTTCCAGTATATTAGGAAGAGCGGATCTATCTAAACTCATTACAGTGTATAAATATATATACAACACCTGGGATGCATATAACCTCTACACACTGTAACTCTAACTGGCTAGCCTGCCTGCCTGCTCTATCTAATTTCAAAAAAATGACTCTCCCTCTCTCTCTCTTTCTCTGTAAACCACCAACACACTACACAAGGCCGACTTACAGGCAGCATTATATAGTGTGGGGCGTGTACTAAACCCCCTTAGCCATAACTGGCCAAAGCCACCCTGGCTTTGGCCAATTATGGCTCACCGTTTTTTGCGCGCTGTGATTGGCCAAGCATGTGGGTCATAGTGCTTGCTTGGCCAATAATCAGGATCATTCCAGGATCTTTAAAGAAAGCAAAGGAGGATGTGCTTAGACACTTCCTCACTGCAGCTAGAGCAGTTATCCCACGACACTGGAAATCAACGACAGTACTTTTTTTTTTCTATTGCTTGGAATGCCACCCGACCGGTATTATAAGCTAAAGTGGAGCACCCCTTTTTTTTTTTCCTCTCTTTTTCTTTCTTTCTTTTCCTTATGACTGTATGAAGAACATATGCATTGAATATATGTAAGAATATATACTGTATTCTAAGTGAATAAATACGTGTAGTGACACCTAATTGTGAACAATGTGTCAGTGAATGTATAAAGCAGCGCTTACATAAATATACATAAATACATAAACATATAATTTAAATAAATAAATAAATGAGTGAATAACCACCCTATATGTGAATTTAAGTAAAACAGTGCAAAAAATATGCAAAAATATGGCAGTAATGTCTATAATCCGTGAACTTGATGAGTATATAGTGAAACTAAAGTTCATAAGTGATGATTTTTTTAAAGGTCTTCAGATGTTCTTCCACCACACCAAAGTGTTTAAGTGATTCCATCACCCTTCAGAAATGCGTACTCACCAAAACAATAGGCCTCACACTCTCGTGTTTTGGCAAATAAGCTTAAACAGGATCACTCAGATCAATTGGTAGGAATCCATTCCAAAGCAGTGTAATCCAAGAGGGTTGCCACATAAATACTGAAGGAAAAAGTGCACAATAGTGTAATACTGTAAAGCAACTTTAATAAAACACCATATAAAAATCCTCCAAACTATGCACTCACAAACAAGCGGTGAATAACTCCAAAGTAAAACCAAAGTGTTGCCAAAGAAAAAACTTCTCCAGATGAACCAGTGGTCACGGCGGACCAACGAACAGCCCAAACGTACTCACAGCCCTTGTAGTATAATGGAGCGACTGCTGTATTTGGTGCCTGTCTCAGCTCAAAGCGTCCCACGTCCGAATAGTTCAAGATGGATTACGGTAGTGACCTAGTGACCACGCCTAGTAGTATATGTAGATGGCCTTCATATATACATATCTGTTGTGCATAGGGTAAAATCCCTGTAATGCCTTTATAAAATAATAAAATAATGTTGTATAAAAAAAAACAGCCTTTTTTAAATATGATAAAAATACACTGAAGCTAATAAATGTACAGACAATAAAGCAATTTAGTGCCAAAAATAAATGTGACCAAAATACACAAAAAGGTGCCAGTTTTCATCAGCTATAAAACATTCTACTTGGTAAATATCCATTCGTTCATGCCTGGAAATGCCTCTGCTCTTTTGACATACTAACCCTTTCTTTGATTGTAAAAGCCAAAAATCAAGGATCTATTTATTTCATAAGCTAATATGTTTATAAATGATAGCTTATAATAATTGATTGAGAATGCAATGAACTACACAAAACCTAATTCTCTATAATAACTCTAATCTGCACTAGCGTTAACAAAGCTTTACTATAATAACATTTTACTGTTAATTACTATTATGCTGTAAAGGTATAAAATGTCTGAAATAAAAAGTTATATGTTATATTTTTGGCAGTTATTCTTTATGCTTTATTACTTCCAGTGAAAGAAGTAATCATCAGGCATCTCTCATTAACTCCTTGTTATTTACTAAAGGCAAATCCACTTTTCACTTAAAATTGCACTGAAAGTGCGCTTTGAAGTGCAGTCGCTGTAGATCCGAGGGGGACATGAAAGGAAAGAAAAATCGTTTTAGCTTGCACATGATTGGATGATAAAATCAGCAGAGCTTCCCCTCTTTTCAGATCTACCTTTCAGATTTACAGCGACTGCACTTCCAAGTGCACTTTTAGTGCAATTTCAAGAGCACTTTGCACTTGTAGTGCAAAGTGGATTTGCCTTTCGTAAATAACCCCCCATGCGTCAAGGAAAGATGACATAACAACAATTCTAGAGGGTAGGCACTATTATTAATGGAACAAATATTACGTGTTTTTGACTAACTTAAAGGGGTTGTAAAGGTAAAAATGGTTTACCCTAAATAGCTTCCTTTACCTTAGTGCAGTCCTCCTTCACTTACCTCATCCTTCGATTTTGCTTTTAAATGTCCTTATTTCTTCTGAGAAATCCTCACTTCCTGTTCTTCTGTCTGTAACTAGACACAGTAATGCAAGGTTTCCCTGGTGTGGAGAAAGCCTCTTGAGGGGGCGAGCAGGAGTGTCAGGATGCCCACTAAAACACAGCTCCTTTCTCTAGCTGCAAAGTAGAGAGTGTCCTGAATTGCCTGCTCGCCCCCTCCCCCCTCAAGAGGCTTTCTCCACACCAGGGAGAAAGCCTTGCATTACGGTGTGTAGTTACAGACAGAAGAACAGGAAGTGAGGATTTCTCAGAAGAAATAAGGACATTTAATAGCAAAGTCGAAGGATAAGGTAAGTGAAGGAGGACTCTTTTACTTACCCCCTTTTCTTTTTATATAAGTGATCACTTTCTCTCTGATGTCAGCTGCTTAAGTACTGGGGGGGGCAAACAGCAGCACACCGAACTTCCCAGTGAATGGCTTTGTGGAGGGGGGAGAGCAGGTTGAGTTCCCTGAATAGCTAGAGAACTGACAACAGTGTGTTCTCCTGGTTAGTGTGGTCAGTTTTTAATAGGAAAGCAGAGAGACTGACAGTATCAACAGGCATTTGACACAAAGGAAACAATATGAAGAAAGCAGGATACTTTCTCATACAAGTACATGGTACAGCAGGCACATATCAGGAATATGAAATGTTGGGTTTATATATTCTTTAAACAGGTGGCCATTGTGATATGGTGAGTTAAAATCCAGAAGATGATGAGATTGCACCTTTTGTACTGAGTGATACTGAATGATTATTATTAATTATTCAAGATTATTTTTATGGGACGGTCTATTGTTTCATGTTTTATTTTGCTTGATTTACGCATTTTATTTTGACTTGTTTTTGTTATGTGTTAAGCTAAATTCCACAAGCAGTGTGCTGATGTAATGTTAAGTATAGTGACTATTAATATTGCTAGCAGGTGCTGTTAATGGTCCTCTAAAATGCAAAATCTGTTTTAATAAATATGTATGTTTTCACCAAGTTAGCAACAAGCTACAAAGTTAGAATTCAATATGGCCAAGGCATTCAATTGCAGCCTTTTTCACAGTTTACACTGAGAATAAGAATGACTAGGAGCTTTTTGTTATTCTTTCTAAGACAGTGGTTCTCAACCCTCTAGTGCCGTGACCCCTTGATAAAATTTCTTGGTCATGGTCATCTGCTGATCTGAGAACAGTAGTGGGGACTTTTAACAGCAACTATAATCACAGGTAGTGTTATTCACTGTGTCTCCGACTTTGTGGTGTCACGTAGCTGTGACACCTATGCCAAAATCAGGAGATAGGGTCTCCTCCAGCCCCTCCCACTTCACATTCTTCAGCAGTCAGCTGATATCTAGTCTCTGCCCCCCAGCCATGCCGTGAACTGAGTGGGCGGCCGAAAGCTCCAGGAACAGCCCAGCTGGCCGGCCACAGTCTCCAGGGACAGCCCTGGTGGACGTGAAAAGACTGGGAGAGTGGTGCGGGATTCAGGAACAGTCCAGGATTCGGTGACCCCTGGAAAATTGTCATTTGACCCCCGAGGGGGTCCCGACCCCCAGGTTGAGAACCACTGTTCTAAGAGAACCCCACATGACCTGAAGCTGGCTGCTCACGCAGTATGGTAGTTTTATGTAGTCAACGACTGCTAGCTTTTCAATTTGTAAGTATTTATTGCATTTAGTGGGCAAAACAGTGAGGTCACTGGGTGAGTTTGAATATAGAACACTGAAAATTTCAGATTGAGAGTGGAGAAATAGGAACATTTGATAAACTGACCGACAAGGTGACCATGAAATAATGAAGGCATGTCTGGCACATAGAGGTTTAACAGAATAGGGCTGAAATGCTCAGACATGGGGTAATTGTTAGACATGTGAGGTTCGTTTCGTTCAGAATTAATATTTAGACACATTTTTTGATATATCCGAATTACAGTATAAACAAAGTTTACCGAATGCTCCAAACAATGAAATAAAATTTTACCAAATTTCGGAAATTCTAATTGAAATTCAAATCTAATTTTATATCGAATTTGAACTGTATACATATTTATGAAGTCAAAGACTGTGTGTGTTATTAATGTGCCATTTCGAAAAAATGCTGTTTTTGTTAAGCCAAAGGTGATTTAAAGACTCATTGTAATCATTTGATAAAGAGTTTTTATTTTGTTTGTTCACTTTGCTTCATTCGAATTGAAAAAAATATAACATTTTGGTTTTGACCGATTCGAAATGTATCGTTTTGAACGTTTCGAATCGAAAAAAAAATGTAAATTTAAAGAAAATTTGAAAAAATATGAATAGGAATCCTGAATATGAATTGAACTAAGCAGTACTGATTCAGTTTCCACACATGAATGCTGAAGTGCTTTATTCCAACACGTAACACCCCCTCTCAGCATCTTACAGATGCCAAGAGTGTTCAATACAAATACAATGCACAAGCACTACAAGCAATGCACTCAAAAAATCCTTGTAGTAAAGGAAATACATTGTTGGTAAAAGAGACATACAAAGTCTTTCTACCGAAAAAAAGTCTACCTACTAGCATTTTTTCTTTTACAAAAATGTGGTTCCCCTGTGTAGTGCTTCCCCGGAAGGAGCTGCTTGGTAATTTGGGTTCTCTACAGGGAGTGCAGAATTATTAGGCAAGTTTTATTTTTGAGGATTAATTTTATTATTGAACAACAACCATGTTCTCAACGAACCCAAAAAACTCAATAATATCACAGCTGAATATTTTTGGAAGTAGTTTTTAGTTTGTTTTTAGTTTTAGCTATTTTAGGGGGATATCTGTGTGTGCAGGTGACTATTACTGTGCATAATTATTAGGCAACTTAACAAAAAAAATATATATACCCATTTCAATTATTTATTTTTACCAGTGAAACCAATATAACATCTCAACATTCACAAATATACATTTCTGACATTCAAAAACAAAACAAAAACAAATCAGTGACCAATATAGCCACCTTTCTTTGCAAGGACACTCAAAAGCCTGCCATCCATGGATTCTGTCAGTGTTTTGATCTGTTCACCATCAACATTGCGTGCAGCAGCAACCACAGCCTCCCAGACACTGTTCAGAGAGGTGTACTGTTTTCCCTCCTTGTAAATCTCACATTTGATGATGGACCACAGGTTCTCAATGGGGTTCAGATCAGTTTTTCTTCTTTTATACCCTTTCTTGCCAGCCACGCTGTGGAGTACTTGGACGCGTGTGATGGAGCATTGTCCTGCATGAAAATCATGTTTTTCTTGAAGGATGCAGACTTCTTCCTGTACCACTGCTTGAAGAAGGTGTCTTCCAGAAATTGGCAGTAGGACTGGGAGTTGAGCTTGACTCCATCCTCAACCCGAAAAGGCCCCACAAGCTCATCTTTGAAAATACCAGCCCAAACCAGTACTCCACCTTGCTGGCGTCTGAGTCGGACTGGAGCTCTCTGCCCTTTACCAATCCAGCCACGGGCCCATCCATCTGCCCATCAAGACTCACTCTCATTTCATCAGTCCATAAAACCTTAGAAAAATCAGTCTTGAGATATTTCTTGGCCCAGTCTTGACGTTTCAGCTTGTGTGTCTTGTTCAGTGGTGGTCGTCTTTCAGCCTTTCTTACCTTGGCCATGTCTCTGAGTATTGCACACCTTGTGCTTTTGGGCACTCCAGTGATGTTGCAGCTCTGAAATATGGCCAAACTGGTGGCAAGTGGCATCTTGGCAGCTGCACGCTTGACTTTTCTCAGTTCATGGGCAGTTATTTTGCGCCTTGGTTTTTCCACACGCTTCTTGCGACCCTGTTGACTATTTTGAATGAAACGCTTGATTGTTCGATGATCACGCTTCAGAAGCTTTGCAATTTTAAGAGTGCTGCATCCCTCTGCAGGATATCTCACTATTTTTGACTTTTCTGAGCCTGTCAAGTCCTTCTTTTGACCCATTTTGCCAAAGAAAAGGAAGTTGACTAATAATTATGCACACCTGATATAGGGTGTTGATGTCATTAGACCACACACCTTCTCATTACAGAGATGCACATCACCTAATATGCTTAATTGGTAGTAGGCTTTCGAGCCTATACAGCTTGGAGTAAGACAACATGCATAAAGAGGATGATGTGGTCAAAATACTAATTTGCCTAATAATTCTGCACTCCCTGTATTCTGCACCTCAAATCCAAGAAAAACCTCAGCTCCTCTGTCACACCTGGTTGAATGAAAGTCACTGCAAGTACATATAGATACCTTTAACCTGGATGTGAATTACTACCAGAAAATAGACACAAGACTGTCAAGTGAGCAAGTAAGTTAAATGAACTCAATATATTGGTATGGGGTGGAATAAATGGTGGTTGAGCATAAATGAGCATAACGAATGTAGATGTAAACACACCCTGCTAGACAGTGTAATAGCTATGCCAAGTAACTTAGAATAGAGTGTGAAGGTGGAGAACTCCTGCGCTGTCTAATGGGTGGGGTAAGGGGACTGCAGCAGTGACCTGTGGATCTGATCCTGACAGAAAAAATAAATGTGTAAAGAATGGTGACTGCGCGGTGGGGAAGGGGATTAGGAAAGGGTAAGAGAGTAAGTGAGTAAAATAGACAGTGACAAAAGAAAATTACTATGATACTGCAATGAACAGTAAAAATAAAGTGCATGTAAATGATACAGTGAGCGAACACCTAAAATGTTCAAATAGATAGCAGTGAACACACAGTACACATACTAATGCATCCAAAAAAAACAAAATACGTGGAATAATGTGCATATATAATATGGATAGTAATTTGGAATAAAATCATACATGTGATAAAGTCCCATCCATAAAGTGATTAAATATAAAAGTCAAATAAATAGTCCACAAAGCAGTGTCCAAAAAAACTCCACCAAATGCAGCATGCTGAGTAGAATCTTCAGTGATATCACCTGAGTGCACTAGCAGCTCACCTCATTGCTGTTTGTCCAAACAGCTAAAGGATATCACAGGTAGAGCTGGATATGGAAACTGGCAAGCACCTTCTCCTTAGTCCCTAGGGCAGATCTCAGTAGCCAGTATGTAGCATGGAAGAGAGAAGATAAACACAGGGTGCATATAGCGTGACACTGAGGGAACCTGGAAAGGTGAGAGTAAGGTCTCGGTATGCACTCACATGTAGAAAAACACAGCGGGCGTCAATCTATGATTGCCAAACTTGTATCCCCCTCAGAGTGTCAGCTGGGTAGATTAAAGTAGGGACTGATCCCCAGACGTCTATCGATCAACTCAGTGGTAACGATAATATCTCAGGTAAAGACCACAAAAGTCTGGCAGCACTTTTTGGTGTATAAAATCTTGCTACAGGACACTGTGTAACCTCCTCTCATCCAATCTCAAATTCAGGATAGAATATGTAAGGCAATTTAGATAATCAGCAACTCTCCCAAGAGTTGCTGATTATCTAAATTGCCTTACATATTCTATCCTGACTGGTGCCTATGCTGCTTGCCAAGAGAGAGGTGGAACAAGCCGGGATCACAAAAAGAGTTGCTCTGAAGCTGCACAGCAGGGAAGCTTGGGGATCACACAGACAGCTAGGATTCCGGCTACACCTGTCAAACAGAACTTCAGATACAAAGAGCGCATACAAAGTTTTTTGTTTACTTGACAAACAGTTTTTAGTTCTCTACAGCAAATTTTGATATTAGAACAACTTTTCAGACAGCAAAGCTGGATTCGTAGCTTCTATTGCAGCTGTGGGACTCCTTTTCCACAAACAGACTATCAGCCTGGTGACTGGACAATGAAGGAGAAGCAGCACACTGATGAAGTCACCCCTTTGCTCACTCCGCACTCCTTTCAGTAAGTTCAGCTATAGCAGAGCCATCACGACTCTTAGTTTGAATGCCCTTCTTGCAGTTAGCGTGCTGCTAAATTAGTTGTTTCACAAACCAGGTAATACATTGTTTTTTTCTTATAGCTTAACCACTTCAATACCGGGCTTTTATACCCACGTAAATACAGAGCCTATTCTGGCACTTCTCTCCTACATGTACAAATCATCATTCTTTTGCTAGAAAATTACTCAGAACCCCCAAACATTATATATGTTTTTTTTAGCAGACACCCTAGGAAATAAAACGACGGTCATTGCAACGTTTTATCTTACACGGTATTTGCACAATATTTTTTCAATGCCTTTTTTTTGGAAAAAAATTGTTTCATAAATAAAAAAAATAAAACAAAACAGTAAAGTTAGCCAAATTTTTTGGTAAAATATGAAAGATTATGTAACACAGAGTAAATAGATACCTAACATGTCACGCTTTAAAATAGCGCACACTCATGGAATTGCGCCAAACTTTGGTACTTAAAAATCTCCATAGGCAGCACTTTGAAAATTTTTACAGGTTACCAGTTTAGATTTACAGAGGAGATCTAGTGCTAGAATTGTTGCTGGCACTCTAACGCACGCGGCGATACCTCACATATGTGGTTTAAACAGCGTTTACATATGTTGGCGGGACTTACGTGTGCGCTCGCTTCTGCGCGCAAGCTACCGGGGACAGGGGCGGTTTAATTTTTTTTTATTCTTTTTTTTTTTTTTTTATATATACTTTTTCTTTCATTTTTTTTTTGTTCACTTTTATTCCTATTACAAGGAATGTAAACATCCCTTGAAATAGGAAATGTGTGTGACAGGTCCTCTTTATGGAGAGATGCGGGGTCAATAAGACCGATCTCATGATTAGTGTTGCTTACAAGCCGCAATCGCGGCTTTGTTTACTTACGGGTATCCGGGCGTGACGTCATCACTTCGCGCCTGGGCCTCCGACAATCATAGAGATGACTGGTGACCATCTCTATGCTTCCTGTCTGCACCGGACAATTCTTTCTCCGGGCCCCCGATGGCACGGGAGAGCCCGGAGAAGCACCGGATGGCGGCGGGAGGGGGGATGTCCCCTCCCGCCACCTATAAGAGCGATCAAGCGGTGGAACCGCCGCTGTGATCGTTCTTATATTGCACAGAATCGCCGGCACTAACAAATGATATCTGAATGATGCCTCTAGCTGCAGGCATCATTCAGATATCCCCCCCACAAAGCCCAGGACTTCATATGACGTCCACCCAGGATGGGAGATCCTATCTGTTGACGTCAAATGACTATGGGCGGGTATTGAAGTGGTTAATAAAGTTCACCTTTTAAGATGTGTTTTTAATATGAAACAGAAGGTCAAAGAAGTAGCACAAATACCAGACTGAATTAATAATGATCAAATGAGCAAAAAAGCTGCAAATAGACTGATGATACTTCACAATAAATGAGAAAGTCAGGAAGTGTGAATGCCATGAATTCCCAATACAGAATGCGTGTTACACAGGCTTTGTATAGCACTTCATTACATGGCCTCTCTTCAAAATCCTTCCTTTAGATTAGTCAATCAATTTGTAATCAGTTTGTAAATGTAAACTTGCATAATGAAATCATAATTATTTTATTGCGTACACAGTCTGATAATCAAGAACCATGTGTTACTTAAAGTGGAAGTAAACCTCCCTATAGTTTTCAGCCAAGGAAGCTGCCATCTTTGCCTCTGTTTAATCTGCAGCTGCCATCATGCTGCATATGTGATCAGTTATGACACCAGCCATTGGATGGTTTGACAGTTTGGTTGAGGGCACAACCAATAGGATTGTTACATTTCCGGCACGTGCCGGAAATTAAACTATTTTATGGATGTCTTTAATTTGCTACTCAGATTGTAAATTATCAATCCATCACTGGTTAGTGTGCATGTACTCAGTATATTGATAGGCTTTTTTCTAGTATCTGTCTCTGTTGAAGTTATTCTATTAGCACCTGAATCTACATTATGCAAACCCTACCACTTTCATTGTAACTTTGTATTGTTCCCGATACCATTCTACGTGTTAGAAGGCAAGCATAGACCAAGTTGTAACCAAGAATAACAAAAAAAAGACTAGATTCCCCTATCCACACATTCGATGTGGAGGATAGAACCTTTGTGTTCTAAAAGCAGGGATACTTCCCCATAGTCAGAATACACTGATCAGCGCTGCAGCCAATTAGCTTCTAACTTCACCTTTTCCAATTAACCACTTAAGGACCGCCTCCTGCACATATGCGTCGAAGCTCCGTGACTGCGCCCGCGGGACCCGTGTTCCCGATCGCCACCGGTGTCCCACGATCGGGTCACAGGAGCTGAAGAACGGGGAGAGGTGTGTGGCAGTGACACTGATCATCTGTTGCCTGATATAGGGAACGACGATCAGTGACATCATGCCTACAGCCACGCCCCCTACAGTAAGAATCACTCCCTTAGGGCACACTTAACCCCTTAGCGCCACCTAGTGGTTAACCCCTTCACTGCCAGTGTCATTTTTACAGTAACCAGTGCATTTTTACAGCACTTTTCGCTGTGAAAATGATAATGTTCCCAAAAATGTGTCAAAAGTGTCCGATGTGTCCATCATAATGTCGCAGTCAGGATAAAAATCGATGATCGCCACTATTACTAGTAAAAAAAAAGTTATTAATAAAAATGCCATAAAACTATCCCCTATTTGTAAACGCTATAATTTTTGCGCAAACCAATAAATAAACGCTTATTGCAATTTTTTTTACCAAAAATAAGTAGAAGAATATGTATCGGCCTAAACTGAGGGAAAAAAAGTTTTTTTATATATTTTTGGGGGATATTTAATATAGCAACGTCAAAAATATTGAATTTTTTTTTTAAATTTCGCTATATTTTTGTTTATAGCGCAAAAAATAAAAACCGCAGAGGTGATAAAATACCACCAAAAGAAAGCTCTATTTGTGGGAAAAAAAGAACGCCAATTTTGTTTGGGAGCCACGTCGCACGACCGTGCAATTGTCAGTTAAAGCGAAGCAGTGTGGAATCGCAAAAAGGGGCAAGGTCCTTAACCTGCATAATGGTCCGGGTCTTAAGTGGTTAAGCTTTGACAATAAAACCTGGAAACTGATTGGTTTCTCTGCGGAGCTGCACCAGAGTTTGCACACACCAGTTTTAGTAAATATCTCCCTTTATGTTGTGGGGCACTGGCTAGGTGAATGGAATTGCACTGAACATATTCCATGTGTTGACATTTATTGAGGTATGATAATGCACAGCTCTGAACAGGCCCTGCTTACTTGTCTTCTAATTTTATTATTCCTCTTATATGCTTTATTCAGATTTCAAAAGTAGGTGTGTTAATGTGAATGTCCTTTATTAACATCTGATGTGCATCTTGCCTCTGCCAGTGATGCCAAAATTGTTGTTTTCTTAACAGAGCCTAAATCTGCTCTGAATGAACTTACAGTTGCAGTATATATTTATATAACATTTACTCAAGGGGGAAATATTTATTAGCTAGTTTTTAGATGTAATCTAATGGCTGAATTCTGTGTTCCTGGTTTTAATTTATGGTATTTGCCATTTGCTGAAGGCAATTTTCACAGAAAAAAGGAAAGTCTGTTGGTTATTTACTGTGTATTTACTTCCTTATTTTTTTCTTCATTAATATAATGTGGAAAGTATAGTGTATTTTGAAACTGTAATAAAAAATAATTAAGAGACTTTGACATGAGAAAGGTGAGATTAATATTGATGTAATGCAATGCCTAAAATTCCTCCCATTACTGAACAGTCCCTGGGGCTCTTGAGATGAGGACTGGTGGGCTGAAGGAAAGTCCCCTTAGTGTTCTAGGATCCAGGATGCTCTGCAGATTAGGAGTGGTTGCCTGATGCTGGAATGGTACGCAGGGCTGAAACTAGGGGGAAAGGGGTTGGTTACACTCTAAAGGGGAACCTCAGGCCGGCCTATTTAACTATTTAATGAGAGATCAGACAGAATAAGGATAGTATAGGGCCCTTTAAATAGTAGCAACAGCAATGTCTGAGGTGCAGGCCTGATAGTCTTCACCGGCAGTTGGAGCTCATTAGATTATATCCAATAAGGCACAGTGATGCATTAACAGACTGACTGGCTTAGAAAGACTAATGGTAGTAGGTAAAAGTGTCTATGTACAGTGTTCAAATAGAATTGCAGTAAAGTGTTCCCAAGGTTAAGGTGTCTGTACACAGTGTTCAAATACAGTGACCAGGGAAAGATTGCAGAAGCTGGGCATTTGCCCTCTCACCAACCACTGAACAGAATTAGATGCCTTGCAGACAGTGACCCGGGAATAAACGTCCATCAATGGAACCGTCAGCGATGACCCACGGGTGCGGAGCATAGATAAATGTGATGTCAAACTGCTGAGTTGGTGCCACGTAGATGTCTGACGAACAGCAAGCAGAGTTGGGGCGTTCCAAGGCCAGGGTTGAAATCACTTGAACACTGCATGGTAGGCCGCAACCTCTCTCTCCCCTTCAAGGAGAGGTGTGCATTCCACAAGGCCCAGGAAGAAAAGAGCATCTCCAATCTCCTTTATAGCCTCTTTGACTGGCAGCAAGGAGCTCTGGGATGTGTAGTCCCAGAGTATGGTTAGGCATTGGAATTACTGGTCAGAAGGACTACTAATCCCACAATCCATTGGATTGCGCTCACCAATATGATGACAGTCACTGGCGCCCAGCATTAAAGAGACACAACTACAGGTAGAGAATGATGAGGAAACATACTGAGTTACAATTATAGTCCATCAATAATAATAATATTGTAAAAATAATATTGTAAAAAAATAATTCCTCTTTCGGGGTGGGGGGCACTGAACTGAGCCTTTGGCTGGGTGAAATAAAGTCTAGCTACACCACTGACGGTACATTTTCTAGGTATAGCATCAACAGGCATCACAGGAAGGCATTGAAGATCAATGTATTTCCTGCTGGTGAACAGCTAGAGTCCTCTCATCTGGGGAGTGAAATCCTGAAATGTGTCACATGAATGGAGAGAAGATGAAATTTCACTTTAATTTAATATATGGTGCAACAAGTGGAGCGAAGGGTTGAGAAATCTTTCTTGACACTATCTGCTGTTCTACAGACCTATACAGTGTAGTGCCCCCAGCCCTGCACAGTGCTTCCAAGCCTCCTCCAGAGCCTCCTTACAATGGAACAGTAATATTCCCCAAAATGACCCTCCCTATAAAGCCCCTAAGCTCCCCTCAGTGCCAATGTAATCTTTTGCAGAGTTTGCTATAGTGCCCCCATGCTTTCCTTGGGGCTCCCCTTTACCCACAAATTGCCCAACAGTGCCCCCTAGCCTGCTGTAGAGCTCCAGGTCACTTCAAAGACCCCCATAATGCTCCAGTCCCCCCAAAGCTACCCACAGTGTTCCCAAGCCCCTAAAAAGCCCTTCACAGTGCCCCCCAGCACCCTACAATGTCCCCAATATTTTACTTTCACTGACACTAAAGTCAAGGCATTTCTACTGACCACCTAAAGGATATTGTATCTCACTACTGACCAGTGCCACTGAGACCAGAGCAATGAGTGACACTCACGCCATGGCATTTTTTCTTTCCTCCCACTGACAGGCTCTTTTTCTCCTTCTGATTACTGAAATTAGGCATTTGTCATTTCTACTAACCACTGAAAATGGAGCATTATATTCACCTATGGGCCATTGCCTTTTTTTGTCTATTCTCTTTTTTTAAGAATATGAAATATGACCACAGGGCTCTGCACCATTAACACATGTGGTTGTGTGGCCCATTGAAAATTTTGCTTTGGGGCAGTTTGATTTCTAGTTATTATCCTTCTTTCAAACTCTGCATCCTAGGTTTTCCAAAACAAGTCACTGAAATAATGTATAATGTTTCTAGAGTTCTAGTAACCAATAATGATTTCAGTTTTCTGAAGTAAAATCTGGGTACGTAAACATTGTTCCTTGCACTTATTGAATTAGCCTGCAATGTTTTCGGAAGTCCTGAGAAGTTTCAAAATCATCTGGGAGATAATATCCCTGTGTCTCTGCTGTCACTTCAATTGCTTACTCCTAATTAGAAACTATGAGGCCTCGTACACAAGACCGAGGAACTCGTCGTAAATGAAACATCGTTTTCCTCGACAAGTTCCTTGTCAGGCTTGTGCAGAAACTTGACAAGCTTTCTTTGCATACACACTGTCAAGACCAAATCTCCTCGTTCTCAAACGCGGTGACGTACAACACATACAATGGCAGGGGAAGTTCGATTCCACTGGCACAACCCTTGAGGCTGCTTTTTCTAATCTTATGTTACTGCGTGTTAAGTAAAAGTTTGGTAAGAGACGATTTGCACTTTTCAGACAGTTACAGCATGACAAATGTGCTATCTCCATTACAAACGCTACTTTTACCGAAGGTGCGCTCCCGTCTCATACTTTATTCTGAGCAGGCGCGGGTTTCTTAGCATACACACGAACGTGTTTCTCGTCGAAAACCAGCCCAACGAGGAAATTGAGACTCCCGTTGAGGAAAAAGAGAACTTGTTCTCTTTTTTTCTCGTCGAGATCCTCAACAGTTTCCTCTATAAAAAACATACACACGACCGTTTTCCTCGGCAAAAAAGCTCTGCCACCAAGTTTCTTGATGGATTCTGTCGAGGAAAACGGTCGTGTGTACGAGGCCTCAGAGATCATAAAGTTTGGAAGTGTCCACAAAAACAGTAAACATTAATTGGGTATGGATCCTCTTTTAAAACACTGACACCAGGGCATTTTTTTTTTAACTCCTACTGACCTCCATTTTTCGGGGCAGTTTTTCTTTCCTCCCACTGACATGTTTTTTTCTGTCCTGCTGACCATTGACATTAGGCATTGTTCCTTCTATTGACCACTACTTTCTTTAAGAATATAAATTGTGACTGCTGGGTTCTGCACCATGAATATATGCTGTTGGTGGTCCTATGATTTGTAATTATGCCCTTGCTTTCAATCCTTGCATTCCAGGTTTACCCAAACAATTTGCTGAACTAATATGTTTCTACAGTTCAAGTAATAAATCATAATTCAATTAACTGAAGTAACATCTGGGCACATGATCACTGTCCCTGGCGCTGCCTTAATGAATTAGCCTGCACGTCTTCCTGGAAATTCCAAGATGTTCCAAAATCATCTGGGAGATATTATCTTTCATGCCTGTGCTATGTCTCACCCTAACCTCCTCCACTTAGTTGAGAACTGTAAAGGATCTCAAAGTTTCTATGTATGTGTCTACAAACAGACTATATATAGACTAACAGGGTCAGGTTAGCCTTACATCTGCTTAAAAAATAACTTGCTTCTAAAATTTCATCATTTTTTGAGAAGTGCGATTTTTTAGTTCTAAAACACATCTAAGCTAATAAAAAATATTTAACTATATGAATTCTCTCTCTCTATCCCTGTAGATTCCTTGACCGATTCGGTCTGCAGAATGGGCTACTTTCCATGTGGAAACCTTACTGTATGCCTTCCACGTGCATTTCACTGTGACGGTGTAAAAGACTGTGAGAATGGGGCTGATGAAGAATATTGTGGTGAGCTATTATTGTTTTCTACTGTTTTCTAATTGTTTTAGATTTTAATTAAATATGTATTGAATAACAATGTCTGGAGGAGAAAAAAAAGGACCTGTGTGGTCTCGTTGGAGAAAACAATTACATTTCTAGCTTTTACACAGATCTAGTAGTTTTCCTACATTATTCTATTAAAGTAGAATAAGCTGTATTGAAAAAGGGATCTCAGAGGCAATATTCTCAGAAATATTGCCTATACTGTTCCTCAAGCCAGAGAGGTGGCAGGAGCTTAGAGAACCTAGCAAGTGGTCGAGGAACTGCTGTAGGAAGAAAGGTTTTGGGTTCCTGGAGAACTGAGCTGAATTTTTGGTCAGTAACCGGCTCTAAAGCAAGGATGGACTGCACCTAAATGTGAGGGTTTTGGAGGAGAAGATGGTCAAAACTTACAGGAACTTTTAAACTAGGTGATGGGGGGATTAGAGGAAACTATTCCAGACAGTAAGCGAGAGGCATAGAAAAAAGTTGTTTTTTTCCACTTATTGCACTTAAAGTGGATGTAAACCCATTTTTTTTATGTCACAATGTAGAGTATACGATTTCCTATCATCTGTGCCCAGTCTTGCCACACAGAGTTAATCCAGCTCTGAGCAATCCTCGTTTATTGTTCAGTGAAAATTAACAGACTTCCAGATAAAACCCTGTCTAAATAAAAAGTCCATTCCTCTCTCCTTGCTTTGAGTGACAGGTTATTTACATATCTAGCTTGGACATGTTTATCATATGTTATGTTCTGTTTATCATAATATGAGGTGATTCGCAGTTCATTGTATATTACCAGGATGTGTTATGTGGGGGAGGGGTGGATTTCTCACTTTTTATACTGTGGATAACCTCATATTATGATAAACATAACATAAGATAAACATGTACAAGCTAGATATGTAAATAACCTGTCACTTAAAGCAAGGAGAGAGGAAAGGACTTTTTATTTAGACAGGGTTTTATCTGGAAGTCTGTTAATTTTCACTGAACAGTAAAAGAGGATTGCTCAGAGCTGGATTAACTCTGTGTGGCAAGACTGGGCACAGATGATAGAAAATCTTATACTCTACATTGTGACATCAAAAACAATTGTTGGGTTTACATCCACTTTAAGTATCCTTAAAGTCAACTTCACAGAACACTGACACATAAAATGTCCTTCTACAAGGAGTACCCTGCCACCAGTAACCATACTTCCTCTGTAGGTAATCCATTAAAGGCCCCCCTGCAGTACCGTTACCCATAGCAACGTCTCAGGCCTCTTCCTGTACTTTTGCTACTCTTCCCTTTATTCTCTCTCTAGTACTGTTACTACTTTTCCATCAGCAGTAAACTATGGTCAGCACAATACAATTACTTGCATGACTCCAGTATCTAACCACAAAAAGAAACATAACTTTTCTCCTGCTCTTACAACTCTGCCACTATCCATTTTGCCAGCTGATGGTATCCAGTCCTCCTCTATGCTGCTGACTGTTGCCAATGAGATCTAGTCCTCCTCCATGCTGCTGACTGTCGAGGAGATCCAGTCCTCCTCCATGCTGCTGACTGCTGCCAGTGAGATCCAGTCCTCCTCCATACTGCTGCCGGTGAGATCCAGTCCTCCTCCATGCTGCAGCCTGCTGCCCAGCTGGACTATGCTGATTCCTGATATGCCGCTTCCCGGGCCGCTGCCCAACTGGACTATGCTGATTCCTGGGCTGTTGCCTAGTTGGATTATGCTGATTCTCCTACCATCGCCCAGCTGGACTATGCTGATTCCTGGGCCGTCGCCCAGCTAGACTATGCCAATACTTGCTGTCAAGCTGGACTTTCTTGATTGGGTTAAACTCCCACCTGCTAATGTGTCTGAGGTTTCTGCAGTTCCGGTGTTATATGGCACGAATGAGTTATCTGTGTGGATTACGATCCCTCCTGTTGTGGGCCCCAAGTTCTTTTCACGGCCAGCTGATTGTGTTATGCCAAGGTCAGGAGGTCCTAATATCCACTCTGAACACGTGAACTGCTGCTGCTATTACAGCCCCAGTAGTAGAGGTCCTATGGGAAGTGGCAGTGTTCCATATGAACTTTTTACTGACCAACGTGTCATCTCTGCGATCCCTAGTGCATTTGGGGACCCAAGTGGGGTAACGTATGCCCTGGGTAGACCTGAGTGGCAGGTAAAACACACAGCAATCTCTAGCAACAGAGAGAGAGGTGGTCCAGTTGTGATGGGACACCCTGGTGTCAGGGTACCTGCGTGGACCAGGGACACTGGCATTAAGCATCCAGGTATCTTTCAGTGTCCCAACATTGGAACACAGGTTGCGTTTAAGAATTGTAAGCCTTCGGTGTTGATCTGATCAGCAGGAAACAGTTTTGGGGTTCAAAGCCAGACTTCAGACCTTGGCAGAAGGGTACCCAGGCAGCCTGCAGACCCTGGTGGTGGAGCCCTATGGAGCGTCCAGTGGCTGCTCCTTAAAAGGGTTGTAAAGTTAAAAAATGTTTTTCCTAAATAGCTTCCTTTACCTTGGTGCAGTCCTCCTTCACTTACCTCATCCTTCGATTTTGCTTTTAAATGTCCCTATTTCTTCTGAGAAATCCTCACTTCCTGTTCTTCTGTTTGTAACTCCACACAGTAATGTGAGTCTTTCTCCCTGGTGTGGAGTGTCGTGCTCGCCCCCTCCCTTGGACTACAGGAGAGTCAGGACGCCCACTAACACACAGCTCCTTTCTCTATCTGCAACCTAGAGAGCGTCCTGACTCTCCTGCAGTCCAAGGGAGGGGGCGATCACGACACTCCACACCAGGGAGAAAGCCTTGCATTACTGTGTGGAGTTACAGACAGAAGAACAGGAAGTGAGGATTTCTCTGAAGAAATAAGGACATTTAAAAGCAAAATTGAAGGATGAGGTAAGTGAAGGAGGACTGCACTAAGGTAAAGGAAGCTATTTAGGATTTTTTTTTTTTTTTTACCTTTACAACCCCTTTAAGGGGGCAATCAGTTAGGATTGAGTTCATCTGCTGGTGGCACTGTGCTGCGGTGGACTGTTTGCTGCAGTCCCAGTTCCCACCAGCAGGTGTCTCCCAGAAGCCAGCAGGCTGTAATAATCAAGTTACACCAGTGTTCAGTTGCCAGGTGGCTATTTAAGGCTGCTCCTCCCTTTCCCCAGGGCTTCACTATTCTGCTTTCCCTTTTGCTGTCAGATCCTTGTGCTCATGTTTCCCGATATCCTGATCCATCCTCCAACCCTGCTCTCTGCCCTAGTACCCACTCTTGATCCCATATTCCTTGCATCCCTGTATTCCCTGTTACCCTTGTCTATCATATTGTGTATATTTTGTATATAATCAGTTCTTAGGTTCCTTAGTTATTTTGTCATTGTGTTTTGGTTCTTGTTTGCTGGGGTTTGTTTATGTTCACTATTTGCTGTGTATGCTTGTTTGTGTGTTTTCACTGTAAATAAATCTCACATTAAGGATATTTACTGTACATTGTTTGGTCTCAGTTTACATGTGTAGCTACGTGTCTGGACTCCTTAGCCAGGGCTGTCTTAAAGCGGAGGTTCACCCGAAAATAATTATATACCATCCCGTCCAGCATACTAGCGTCAGCTACAGTATGCCTTTTTTTTTGCGCTGTACTTACCGTTTAATCCTGCAGTTTCATGATTGACGTCCGGCTATGGCGCGTCACGCGTTCCGAAAATAGCCGAAATAGGACTCGGCTGTATAAGGCGCCTGCGCAGTCAGCTTCTAGTCCGTGCGCAGGCGCCGTATAGCGCCGTGAAGAGCCGAGACCTAGTCCGGCTATTTTCGGAACGCGTGACGCACCATAGCCGGACGTCAATCATGTTCCCCTCTTCATAGGAACGCCTACTAGTCTGAAAAGAAACTGAAGGATTAAACGGTAAATACAGCGCAAAAAAAAAAGGCATACTGTAGCTGACGCTAGTATGCTGGATGTACATAGATGTTTTTTAGGGTAAACCTCCGCTTTAATGAGAGGGCACACCTGGGCACTGCCCAGGGGCCCCAGCTACATGGGGGGCCCCTGCACTTTCACCAAAGCAGCTGGTCCTTGAGCACAAGCTGCCCCGAAATTTGGTGGCCCCATGATGGCACTGAGAGTGATAGATACACAGGGGAGGCAGTCTGCCTCCTACCTACTTGATGTCTGTTTACCTGCACTGTCATCGTTGTAGGGGCACCAGAGCATTTCTTTGCCCAGGGGCCCATAATGCTATTAAGACAGCCCTGTCCTTAGCTGCTGATTATTGACAATCTGATTGCCTCGTGGGGGATCAGGAAGGAACTTTTTTCCCCTGTTGGAGCAAATTGTGCTTTATTGTGTGTTTTTTTTTCTTCCTCTGGATCAACAGTGGGTATAGGATTGTGTATATGGAGGTTTTCAATTTGTGTGTGTGTGTTTTTTCTTTTCTGTGAGTTGAACTGGATGGACATACTGTATGTCTTTTTTCAAATAGAGTAACGTAACTATGTAACTATGGAGCTGCAAAGAGAGAAACAAAAGGTAATGAGGGATGAAGAGGAGACTAATCTCCTTTCACAGTTAGAAATGTCTCAAGTAGAAACAAGGTTCTGCTTGACCTACTAATTACAAACAAAACAGAGCTGATTGCAGATGTGGGAGTAAGGGATAACTTGAGAAACAGTGATTACAGGGTAAATATCAATGTAAATTATAGGCAAAGAAGGCACAAGGGTAGGACAATAACATTATATTTCAAGAGACACCAATAAACTTCAAGGAGCTAAACTGTGCTCCATACTTCATGACATTAAATGGAAAGAAATTCCAGAAACTAAAAACAAAGAGGAAAAGTGGGAGTGCTTTAACCACTTCAATACCAGACACTTTCCCCCATTTGTGCCCAGGCCAATTTTCAGCTTTTAGCACTGTCACTTTTTAAATGACAATTGCGCAGTCATGCAACACTGTAACATGTAACATGCAACACTGTACCCAAACTAGATTTTTATCATTATTTTCTTACAAATAAATCTTTCTTTTGGTGGTATTTGATCACCTCTGGGGTTTTTAAATAAAAAAAAAAGACCAATTTTTTTTGAAAAAAAATGTTTTTCTTTGTTTCTTAACTTTTTTTTTAACTAAGTAAGTATTCTCCTTTACTGATGGGCACTGATGAGGCTGCACTGAAGGGCACTGATAAGACGGCACTGATGGACACTGATGAGGTGGAACTGATGAGATGGCACTGATGGGCACTGGTAGGCGGCACTGATATGTGGCTCTGATATGCAGCACTGATGGGCATTGATAGGCGGCACTAATGGGCACTCATAGGTGGCACTGATGGGCACTGAAAGGCTGCACTGATGGATAATTATGGGTGTCACTGATAGGCCTCACTGATGGGTACTGATGGGCACTAATTGTTGGCACAGATGAACACTGATGGGTGGCACTGATGGAGACTGATGGGAGGCACTGATGGGCATCACTGTAAAGAAGGCACTGGCAGGCATTACTGATAGGCACAGATTGGCATCCCTGGTTGCCATGGGTGGCATACCAGGTGGTCATCAGTGGTGGGCATCCCTGGTAGCCCTGGGGGGACCCCCGATTGTCTCTCCTCTACTCTCGTCTGTCAGATGCAAGTGAGGAAAAGCCGATACACGGTTCTTCCTGTTTACACTGTGATCAACAGTGATTGGACACAGCTCATCAGGTGGTAAAGAGTCTCCATCAGAGACTCTTTACCAAGATCATTGTTGCGGTGTGTCAGACTGACACGTCACACCACCGATTGCCCCGTGTTGCCTGCAGGCTGTTATCCTGAAAGACATCATATGACATCCAGTCAGGATAACAGAACCACCGCCCGGCTGTCATTTTGCTATAGGCCGGGCAGGAAGTGGTTAAGAACATATTATTTAATAGCATTGGCCAGTTTATTCCAGTGGGCAACAATCATAAAAGAATAAAGTTAAACCTTGGTGGCTAAAGTCAAGTGTTAAAAAAAAGCATTAAATAGAAAAAACGTAAAAAAAATAAAGACTGAGGGGACATTGTCAGAATGCCAACACTACAAAAAATGCATTAAGAAATGTAAGAACGCAATCAAGGCAGTGAAAATAGACCATGAGAGACACATAGCAGAGGAGAATAAAAAGAATGCACAATTTTTTTTGTATTATATATTAATAGTAAAAAGACAAAGTCAGGACATATAGGCCAGATAAAGGATAATCAGGGGACGTTCATTACAAATGACAGGAAGAAGGCAACTGGGTTGAATACCATCTTTTCCTATTTTTTTCTGGAAAAGGAGGGGTATAGTAGAAAAGACAGTATTTTTTATCAACACAGCACAGATTGTACCCTTGTGGGTGACAGAAGCCAGTGTTCTAAATAGAATTGAAAAACATAATGTGAACGAATCGCCAAGACCAGATGGCTTACACCCAAAAGTCCTCAAAGAACTTAGCAAGGTCATTGCTAGACTGTTATTTCTAATCTTTTAAAGACATCTTACTGACTGGAATAGTACCAGCTGATTGGTGAAACGCTAACATAGTACCAATATTTAAAAAATAATTAAGATACCTACAGTACCTGGAAGCTACAGGCCAGTCAGCCTAAAATCAATAATATGTAAATGATTGGAGAGGATAATACGGGACTATATCCAAGAATGTGCTGATGAAAATATTACTATTATTAGTAGTAACCAGCTTGGATTTATGAAGGATCATTCTTACCAGAACAACTTGTCAACATTAAATAAGGAAGTGAGCTGTAATCTGGATAGCAGAAGACCAGTGGGTGTTGTGTAGATTTTGCCCAAGCATATGATACGCTACCCCATAAATTCTTTGTTTACAAATCAAGGCCTGCTGGCATTGATGATCATGTATGTACCTGGATAGAAAACTGGATTAGGAGTGCATCCAAAGGGTGGATATCTTCTGAATTGTCTGCATTGTGGGTACCCCCAAGGCTCTGTCCTGGGAACAATTTTTGTTCGTAAATTACGTAGAGATTGGTGTAAATAGTTAAATCTTTTGCTGATATTACAAAGTTAAGCAGGGTAATAACCTCAAAACAGGATACAGCATCTTTACAAGAAGACCTTGATAAAATAGGGGAGGGGGGGTGGACAACTACATGACAAATGAGGTTTAATGTAGTAAAATGTAATGCAATGCGCTTGGAGGCTAACAATATGAATGAACATTACATGCTAGGGGGAGAACCTGTAGGGGAATTGAGAATGATCTAGGGGGCCTTGTAGGTTAGGGTGACCAGACATCCCCGGTTTCAGGGGACAGTCCCCAGATTGAGGGCAATGTCCCCGGACCAAGTCTGTCCCCGGTTTTGTCCCCAGATTGGATTTGAACAGGGGCTGGGGCAATTTCAAAGACAGTGCAGAATAAAAAAAAATCTGAATTACACCCCCACTAGTTAAGGGGGGTGTATTATTTTCCATTATCTGTGCCCCTTTCTGATGATCATGTGCTGGTCGGAGCGGAGGGAAAATTTACTTCAGTTTTGGGTGCATGCCCATTCATCTGCGCTCGCATGTTCTTCTGCCTTGGCTCAAGTCCTGGCCAGCCGCCTGCTTGCTTACCTCCTTGCCTTCCCTGGCGGAGTGATCTTCCTCCGCTCCCCACCCAGTAGTAGCCGGGGGCCCAGAGAGTGAGACTTGACAGGCTGTGAGGCGGGCGGCGGCGGCAA
Organism: Rana temporaria; assembly: GCF_905171775.1. Lineage (NCBI taxonomy): Eukaryota > Metazoa > Chordata > Amphibia > Anura > Ranidae > Rana > Rana temporaria. Next base: position 79,591,701 of record NC_053490.1, on the reverse strand, counting down.
CGGGCAGAGAGTCGCTGATTGCCGCCATTACTAGTAAAAAAAAAAACATGCCCCCAGATTTAATTTTAAAAATCTGGTCACCTTATTGTTGGTGATAGACTCGGCAATACCATGCAATGGCAAGCTGCAGCAAGCAAGACCAGCAGACTATTAACATGCATAATACCACTTTACCAATCTTTGGTTCAGCCACATCTTGAGTATACCATCCAGTTCTGGTTTCTAGTCCTCAGGAAAGATGTGCTGGAATTGAATAGAGTCTGGAAAAGGGCAACAAAGCTAATAAGGGGGCTGGAGGAACGGCTACAATTATTAAACTTTTTTCTTTGGAGAAGAGAGACAACGTGTTTGCAATGTACAAATATCTAAATGGTCCCTTTAGCATAGGGAGAAAACTATTTAGCCTCAGGTCATTTAAGAAGACATGTGGCCACTCAATGAGGTTGAACAGGAAGTGGTAGGGGGTTCTTTACGGTTAGAGAAGTAAGCATGCAGAACTCCCTTCCACAATCGTTGGAGTTAGCTGGAAGTGTTCATAATTTCAAAAAACTTTTAGACCGTCACCTTAGTGAACACAATCTGCAGGAACATGGGAAAAGGTAGAAACATACTACGTACAAACACCCACACCGACACAGGTTAAATTGGATTTACGGGTGTCTTAATTTAACTTTACCAACTATGTAACAATGAAAGGAATATATTTATTTTGGGGAAACAAGGGGAGGTCAAAAATGCTTTCTTTCACATCTGAAAGAAGAATTTCCCTAAACTTTCAACTGTAAATTATTTAATAGAAAAACAAGCAAAATACTTAAAGGAGTTTCATAATCGCAGCATACATTTTTATTTTATAACATCAGCATTGTACAACGTAATAAAAATACAAACAGTAGCTATTTTTGACTTTCCAATATACTGTACAGTAAGCTTACTTGAAAGGTGTGCTTTCATGTTGTGTGTTCTGTCTGTTGATGTTGTCTCTTTCCACTTCATGGATTCCCTGTATGCTTTTCAGCTTCTCCTCTGCTGTATAACCACTTAAGGACCGAGCCTATTTCTGAGATTTGGTGTTTACAAGTTAAAATATTTTTTTTGCCACAAAATTACTTAGAACCCCAAACATTATATATATTTTTTTCTAGCACCCTAGAGATTAAAATGGCGATCGTTGCAATACTTTCTGTCACACCGTATTTGCGCAGCGGTCTTACAAGCGCACTCTTTTGGGAAAAAATAACATTTCTGAATAAAAAAATAAGACAAAAGTAAAGTTAGCCCATTTTTTTTATTATATTGTGAAAGATAATGTTACACCGAGTAAATTGATACCCAAGTTGTCATGCTTCAAAATTGCGCCCACTCGTGGAATGGCGACAAACTTTTAACCTTAAAAATCTCCATAGGCTGCGTTTAAAAAATTCTACAGGTTGCATGTTTTGAGTTACAGAGGAGGTCTAGGGCTAGAAGTATTGTGATTGCGTCAATACCTCACATGTGTGGTTTGAACACTGTTTTCTGCACGCGTAAGGGGTGCATTTTTTTTCTTATTCATTTTACCTTTTTTTTTTTTGTACACTGTTCTTTTTTTAAAAAAAATGGTGTCACTTTTTTTTCCTATTACAAGGAATGCAAACATCCCTTATAATAGAAAACAAGCATGACAGGACCTCTTAAATATGGGATCTGGGGTCAAAAAGACCTCAGATCTCCTCATATTTACACATTTAAAATGTTTCTTTAAGAGCTATGGGTGGAAGTGATGTTTTGACGTCGCTTCCGCCCTGCAATGGTATGGAGTAAGGTGGGGGCATCTTCCCCTCACTCGTCTCCATACCAAGCCAGGGACAGGACCCAATCACTTTTCTGCTACCGACAGCTCCGGTAAGCGATGGAGGGCACCAGTAAGCGGCGGAGGGCACCGACAAGTGCAGGGTTGCCAACTTTCAGTAAATTTATGAACAGTTTGTAAAATCCGTACATTTTGCATCTGTCCTTGAATGTCCATTAGAGACATGTAGGCTGAATGTCCGTAACTGACATTCATGGACAGATGCAACATTTATGGATTTTACAAACTGTTTGTAAATTTACTGAGACAACTTTTATCTGAAAGCGGACCGCCCACTGAAGAAGAGGATGCCGGGGTTATGCTGCCATAACAATGCTATTCCTCTTCAAAGTAGCGACATTTAACGATGGTGGGTGGTCCATAAGTGGTTCATTTAGATTTATTAAGGACTATATACTGTATATACCATGCTACCTACAAGCTGTGATCCCTGTAATGACTTTGCCCCCTGAAACTCCTCCTCTCAGCACCTCTGTAGTTCAGAATGCAGGCTCTGTGAAATCTGTGACACATCAGTTCCTACTCACAGGCCATCGTGAATATGTACACATTTACAAACCTCAATATCATTTAGATTAATAGGAGAAGGCTAGAAATAATTCAAATATAATGTGGAATTGTTATTTAAAATTTTGACCATATGCTTTAACTTTCTTGCTGCTCATGTCTTAAAATGTGGCTGTTTGCTGCAAATACTTTTCGTGAAATACCTGTCACCCTTCTGCCACACACACAGTGGTTTCTCCCAACAGCTCATGAATCATTACACAATATAGAAGTCAGATGTAGGAACCACAGGTTGGTGGGTTAACAGGAATACAGTCCAGCTGACTGATAAAATACTTGCAGCTCTCAGGAAGAAGGAAATGGATACCAAGCGCCTTGAGGCGATTCAGTTCACATTTGTAGCGCTATACAAATTATTCACTCACTCACTTAGGATACAGAAAAGTAATGTAATTTCAAGTCATGGACCACTGGAATGGAAAGTATGTAGCCACTTATTTTATCAGGTATATTATATATAATTTAGTGCTTATAGGTTCACTCTAAAGTAAACCTATGCGGGAAAATGTGTTGGCTGGCATTTTTGACTTATTCGAACCCCATTGAAGTCTATGGGACCCGAACATGAAAAATCAGTGCCCATTTTGAAGGCTTATATGCAAGTAATTGGGCATACAATGGTTATGGGGGGGGGGGGGTCAAGGTACTGTCCTGGAGGACATGTATAAATTTAAAAAAAGTTTGTAAATGTAATTTTTAAATGAGCAGTGATTAATTGATACTTAAATTGAAAGCATAAAAATAGTACATAAAATAAATAGTGCATGGGGGTTCCCCTTAGTCCACCTGTAAAGTGGCACATCAGTACTGTGTATAGAAGCTGTTGCAGCAATAATTCCATTTAAAATTTAAGGTTTAAAAATTAAAAGGTCAAAGTGGTGCAAATAAAATATTTATAGAAAAAGGGGTGTTACAAAGACATAAAGAGACTATAATGCAACAGAGAAATAAAGAGGCGTTGAAAATTAAGAATACTTGCAATGTCGTATTTCAGAAGATTTTCAGTCCATTAGCAAGGTGGTAAATTTGCTCTCATAACGTGACAGGTCTTCAGTTGCTTGGTATACGAGAGCTGTCAAACTATTCTGGCATTCCTTTTTTCTCTGGTATCAAAGCGGTGTTGATAGAGGCCATCTGACCAACTAAGCATCTGAGGAGTGGTTTCTGGGATGTCCCTCTGTTTATGATTATGTCCCAGATACAGTTTTCTATTGGTATTCATATCTCTAAATACCTACCAGGTTCAGTCTGCTAACATGCAGATTATTGTCCAGCCTGAATATAGCTTTGAAATTAATATAAATTTGACAGGTTCGGGAGGACCCTTTCGCCTAGGAGAGGAATTGGGCTGATTTTGCTCCCAGTACTCCTAGTTTAACGATGTTTAGGCTCAAATGCTACAAACTAACTGAGGGAGGTAAATGTATCTACATCCCAGCTGTGCTGTCATGATTTTAGAAGCTATGGAATATACTGGGATGATGGATTCTACCGACAGATGGATATGTGTATTCTAGGATTCCAACTCAGGCAAGCCTGAAAGTTTTATGGGCCCTGAGATGTGTATTGAGAGATTGATAAGAGATGCCTGCCATGCAGCTAAGGGTTGTGGATTGTGTGGATTGTATGAGCGAAAGGAGGGAGGTGGGAGAAAGAAAAGGTCACAATGCTTATGCCCTTCACATGGCTGAGATGAGCTGACACATGAACAAAATGGATGTCACGTATGCCTTTTCATGGGCCCAATGCTCACAGCCATTAGCAATAACCATAACATGCAAAAAACATAGTTCCAAATCTGGAGTGCCAATACTGGTCTAATATAACGTGTGCATGTAAAATATATATGCTTGGCTATAGTAACTGAGGGTATACTACAGGTTATAAACGTAGTTTCTATCAGCACAAATCAATATAAACTAGCTGACAACAAATATTAAAAACTGTGCAAAATAACAACTGCCCCAGCTGTTAAGGTAGGGTCAGTTATAAAGATGCCTAGCTTCTACACTCAAAATTTTCTTCCTAAGGACTGTTGTATAAACAAAACAGAGAGCAACTAGTAATTGTGCAATTCCTTATATTTTTCAGAGAAAACAAAATTAAAGGGGTTGTAAAGGTAAACGTTTTTTCACCTTAATGCATTCTATGCATTAAGGTGAAAAAACATCCGACAATACCGGACCCCCCAGCCCCCCCGTTATACTTACCTGACCTCTCGAAAGTCCCTTGCTCGCCCCCGACATCCTCTTCGCCGTTGAGCCTGGCTGTTGATTGGCTACAGTGGATGGATTGAAAGCAGCACAGCCATTGGCTGGCGCTGCTGTCAATCACGTCCAATGACGCGGCACGCCGGGGGGGGGGGGGGGCGGAGTAAAACAGTCGGTGGCTATGGCTGCCGCTGTATCACGGGAGCACGCCCACAATAACTCAACACCATGCGAGCATGAAGGTGTTGAGTCGTTGCGGGGGGAGCCGAGACAGACGCCGAGGGACCCCAAAAGCCCAGTGGAGGTAAGTATAACATGTTTGTTATTTAAAAAAAAAATTGTTATCTTTAGTGATCCTTTAAGTACAATATAAATACAATGGAAGTAATCAGCATCCAAAACAATGATTGTTTGCATTATATCAACCACAAAAACATATTTATTATACCACGCATCACATATCACAAAATACAAAAAAAATAATTATTATACTAATCGCATGATTTGCCAAAGGTCAACACTATATTTACAATTCTGAAATCCTCATATACAGCTCACTTGGCTGCCCATAGTAACAGCTTGACATGCACAATAATAATAATAATTTACTGCAGTATTAAGTACCAAAACAAACAATGATATATGATTAAAAAAAATTAAGAAAGATCACTTGTCTGTGTTTAAAAAGATTACTTAATTTTAATCAAGTGTCATGTACTGTAGATAATAATTATGGTGAATGTTTTGGAAGTCACAACATTGTGAAGTTCAATGGGCTGACAAGGGAACCTCTTAATTTCTCTAGCCATTCCTGGCACAGTGACAATACAGATATTGTATAGGTTTTGTATGGCTATGGTCAGATTCACACCAATGCACTGTACTATTAGTGTATACATATGGGGAAACATGGACATATAGGTGTTCATGGAACTGTGCACACACACAAACATATAGTAGCACAAATGCGCCTATTTGTTAACCAAGATGGAATTCAAAGTATAACATTGTCAACGATTCAAATAACCTCTTTTTATGAATATGTTAGAGTTTTGATGATTAACAATATGCAGTATTCAATGTACAGTACATCTGAAAGTACAAAGAGAATAGATGAGTGTGGAGTATGTGGTGTACAGTACATTGTTGAATTGAGTGTTTAATCTACAAATTGCGGTAGTGAAAAATATACATTATACAACATACAAAATTAGTCCTGGAGTATGTAATGTAGATAATGAGGAGCACAGTGTAGAGTGTAGTAATTTGAAGTATGCAACATGCAGCATAGAATATAGAATGTAGAATCCAAACTATGTAATTTACAAAGAGATTCTCATAATCTGCAGGGATTTTCACTCACTTTCTGTTTTTGATATATGACAGGAAGTGAAGCAAATTATCCTGAATGGGATAGATGGCAAAAACTTTATCTAAATTGAAAAAAAAAAGCTGTGCTTACAGTTCTACTTTAATGGTAAAACATGGTGCACGCATTGCCATGTGTTCTCATGTGATCTTGCATTCAACTTTTCAGAAAAAACACACAGTTAAAGCATATCTAAATATAAAACCAAAACTATTATATATTGCAACTTATTATTAGTGTTGAGCAGAATACGCCATATTAGATTTCGCGATATATCACGAATATATAGCCGAATATTCGAGAAATATTCGCTAAATTCGAATATTCGTGATATTTTATCGAAATGAAATGTTTGCAAAATTTCGCTATTGCGAATGCGAAAATAATTGCGAAATTTCGACAACTGCGGTAGGAGCACTCTGATTGGCTCAGAATATTCGTGATATTTTATCGAAATTTCGCAAAATGCGAATGCGATATTTATTGCGGAATTTCGACAACTGCGGTAGGAGCACTCTGATTGGCTCAGAATATTCGTGATATTTTATCGAAATTTCGCAAAATGCGAATGCGATATTTATTGCGGAATTTCGTCAACTGCGGTAGGAGCCCTCTGATTGGCTCAGAATATTCGTGATATTTTATCGAAATTTCGCAAAATGCAAATGCGATATTTATTGCGGAATTTCGACAACTGTGGTAGGAGAACTCTGATTGGCTCTGATGCAAAAGAAGGGCGGAGAAAATAATCGCGCAATATTCCTATTGCCGAATATTCGCATTGCGAATATTCGGCAATATAAAATGATCGCTTCAGCTACTCGGCCCAAGGTCTCTAATCATACCAGCAATGCTTTTAGACGTCGATGGAGATCACTATGTGATCTGTTCTAAAAATAAAATTGAAAAAATCTGAATATTCAGAATAGCGAATATTGACCGCGAAATTCGAGATATTCGCGAATACTCGAATATGCCATATTCGAGCCGAATATTCGCAATACGAATATTCGTGAGCAACACTACTTATTATCCCTCAGATGTGGTGAGAGCATTACTTCTCTTCTCTTCAAGCTTTTTCCTTTATATTCACCTGGTGATTCTGTCTACTATGACATTCCTATTTTGGGGTGGCTATGCTCACTCCTCCACTGTATCTATGGAGGAGCAGTGTAGCCACCCTTGGACAGCAGCATCGTCAACCTGTGGAGTAGGTAGTGTTGATTTATATGACTAACAAATTAGAGCATAACTCCAGCTAACACTTTTTAAGATAAAGGTTTTGCTAAATGAATAAAAGCTGATTATATTGAACTGATTGTAAAGATTCATTGTTTTATTTTATTTTTAAATAACAAACATGTTATACTTACCTTCTCTATGCAGGTGGTTTTGCACAGAGCAGAACGGTTCCTCGTTTTCTCTGGTCCTTTTTTGCTGCTCCTGGCCGCTCCCTCCTATCAAGTGCCCCCTCAGCCAGCAGCTCTCTATGAGGGCACCCAAGCTCAATCACAGCTCCCTGTATCCATTCAGACATGTTCCGACATGGCCCCGCCCCTCTCGACCCTGATTGGCTGGCTGACTTTGATTGTCAGCTATGGGAGCCAATGGCGCCGCTGCTGTGTCTCAGCCAATCAGAAGGAGTGTCCCGGATGGCTTAGACACTTGTGGACATCGCTAGAGAGAGATGGGGCTCGGCTAAGTAATTGGGGGTTGTTGAGGAAGCTGCTACACAAAGAAGGTCTTTTATCTTAATGCATAGATAGCATTAAGATAAAAAACATTCTGCCTTTACAACGCCTTTAAGCACCCCTGTAGAGTTAAATGGTTTGTCTCAACCTTAACTACCTCTTTTGCTGGCATGCTTGGTCTAATAAAGGAAGTGGAAAAATAACAGACTTACCTGCCAAATCACCTGGCAGGTAAAAAATGAGGGCAGCCGCAGCAGGCAGGCATACAGTGCTGCCACTAACAGCATTACATAAAGAAGATGTGGCCAAAGGATTACTCTGTGGCCTGATTGCTGTGACACAGATCCACACTATTGCAATGCAATTAAATGTATTCCCTAAAAATACTTCTGTATGGCAGCTACTATTTGGGGAGTGGAGAATTTTTGGGGGTGCTTTTTCATACCAAAGCACCCCCACCACTGGTACATATACAGGCAGAATCTTTGCTGGACATGGCAATACCAGGTATATGTTCGAGCTGAATAAAGCCCTAGCTACAGCTCTTTTGGAGACCTTAGATAGGCTGCCCATTGTACACACAGTAGAGGCATGTGTGGAAATTAAGTCATAATTTGTATTATATCTAAATCACTCACACGCCAACACTTTTAAAGTCTAAAATACTCTCTGCTGTGCCAAGTTGTAACTAAGCATGTCTTTCTTTCTTATACTGTGCACACTCTGTCACTGACAATATTAATATAGGCTGGCTAAAATGATTCTATTTATTACCTTGTCTAGGATACCCTGACCCAATGTTCTTCATAGTGTTGCTTGATTTTTACAGATCTGAATAACAGGTCTCTATTCAGATCACACATTGGAAAGTGTACAGAATACTGATGTTTCATCAGCTCTCTCCTCGTAGCAGGACTGCAAGCACCAGTCTGTTCTGGACATTTGACATAGGTGTTTGTTAGTTGAAAATGGTGTACAGAGGCCAGGGAAATCAGTTTAAATGATCATTAGTGAAGTATTTTGTATAATAGGACTAAGTTTGGTACTTGCAGCGTAAAACAAGTAAAGTCCCTAGGATGCAAGTAGTAATGCACAATTTTACCATTAAAAGCCTGTGCTTTCAAAATGCTGGGTTATGCCACCCTACTTAAAAATGTCACACATTTGAAGCAAAGAGGGCACACGACTGGCAATGGCTGTCACAGTACACCGGATAAAGTCCTAACTGCACAGTATTTCTGAGGTAGAGGTCTTGCACACAGCAACCCCAAGAACCATTATGCCAGCTTCCCAACACACGATAGTGAAAGCCAAAGAGGAGAATCAGAGTAGCTTCTTTAAAGGCATGGTATTTTTTGATTTTCTTGTCACTGCCATCAAGATGCTTGACCAGCAGCTATGTGCAACTTTGAAGAAAGGAGAGCACAGCATGTAGCAATTAGTCCCATTCAACTGAATTTTTTCTGTAATTTAATCATGTTTTACTTATGTAATTAGCTGAAATAGCTACATAGATGAGTAGCAAAACATTTGTCAGCACTACAGACAAAGTCACTTAATTGTAACTGCTTGCCGACCAGCCCTTGTCATTATACTGCGGCAGGTCGCAGCTGTACATCGGTCCCTTTAGGCGGGATAGCATGCCTGCTGCACAGCGGGGGTGCCGATGCTCGTGGGCACGAGAGGCAGAACAGGGACGTGCGTGTGTAAACACACACATCCCAGTTCTGTGAGGAAAGGAGAGAGATTGTGAGTTCTTACAAGCTGGGAACCACGATCTCTCATCTCCTATAGTCAGTCCCATCCCCACAGTTAGAACACACACATAGGGAACACAGTTAACCTCTTGATCGCCCCCTAGTGTTGACCCCATTCCCTGCCAGTGTCATTTACACAGTAATCAGTGTTTTTTTTTTAATAGCACTGTTTGCTATATAAATTCCAATGGTCCCAAAAACGAGTCAAAAGTGTCCGATATATCCGCCATAATGTCGCAGTCCCAATAAAAATAGCAGATTGCCGTCATTACCAGTAAAAAAAAGAATAATAATAAAAATGAGATAATTGTAGATGCTATAAATTTTGTGCAAACCAATCAATATACACTTTTTGCGATTTTTTATTACCAAAAATATGTAGAAGAATACATATCGGCCTAAACTGAGGAAATTTTTTTTTTTTATTTTTTTTTTTAAATGGGGCTATTTATTACAGCAAACTGTACAAAATATGGTGTTTTTTTTTTCAAAATTGTCTCTCTTTTTTGTTAATAGCGAAAAAATAAAAACTGCAGAGATGATGAAATACCACCAAAAGAAAGCTCTATTTATGGGAAGAAAAGGACGTCAATTTTGTTTTGGTACAGCACTGCACGACCGCGCAATTGTCAGTTAAAGCGACACAGTATCACAAAAATGGCCTGGTCATTAAGCAGTCAAATCTTCTGGCTGAAGTTTAACGAAGGCCCCATACACACAATAGAATCCATCCGCTGAAAAATCCCAGCAAATGGGTTTCAGCGGATAGATCCTATGGTGTGTACACTCCAGCGGATCTGTTTCCGCGGATATTTCTCCCCTGGGATGGATTCCAGCAGATCGAATATTTGCTGACATGCCAAACAAATCTATCTGCTGGAATCCATCCCAACGGATGGATCCGCTGGTCTGTATAGACTCACCGGATCCATCCGTCCAAAGGGATCCCCCGCATGCGTCGTAATGATTCGACACATGCGTGGAATTCCTTATATGACAGCGTCGCGCACGTCGCCGCGTCATAATCGCGGCGACGGCTCGACACGTCATCGCCAGAGGATTTTGGCGCGGATTTCAATGCGATGGTGTGTACACTCCTTTGCATAGAAATCCGCGGAAATCCTCGAGAGGATTTATCCGTGGAAACGGTCCGCTGGACCGTATCCGTGGATAAATCCTCCCGTGTGTATGGGGCCTAATACTAGCTATACTATGGCCTGGATAAATAAGAGCATTCACCGACACAATATATAGCAGTTACACATTAACCTTCTTCACTTGATTCACAACACCACTGCAACTGCAAGTATAGTTTCCAACTGTCCCTCATATGGACCAAATCCCCATGTCCCTGGTGCAGTCTCAGTTGTCCCTCTTTTTGGTCTGATGTTTACATCTCTATTTACATCTCTATAGAAAATGTTCTATTTTACTAACCAAACGTGTTATGCTGCACTAAACTTTTTGACCAACCTTTATATTGCTGCACTTAGTATTTTGAAAAGCTAATATAAAGGAATATTTGGTCAAAAAACAGTTGTGTTGTTTAGCTAATCATTTTCTGCATATTATATCTTTGTGGGTCCTGTAACCAGGGCTGTGACAAGGACGTGTCCTTTGCCTACACACAGGGATTGATTTACTAAGGACATATATGTAGCACTTACCCCCGAAGGAGCTGCTGGTAATTGATTGGGCCTGTACTCTGCTTTTCTACCCCAAATAATTTGTCTCAACCCGCTTGACACAGCTGTGTAACAGTGTGGATGTGAAACCTTCACTAAACGGAACAACCCCACATAACAGTGTGTATATAGTGTACCTTTATCGCTATCTGGGCATCCGTTGTTCCACCTGTTAGAATAATGAACAAGCCTCACACCAATTGTGATCAACCAAAATGTAAGTTTACTGGAACTAGTATAAAGACAGTAGTTATATTAACTGCATCAACATACAACTTACTATAATAGTGCAATGAGTGTACACAAATTATTAACACTTAAAGGTCCCTTGAGCCTCTACTGTGGCGCGTCTCCAAGTGGGACTAGTGCTCAGAGTGACAATGCCTTGACACTGGTCACCTTCCCACTTCCAGTACGGCCACACCAAACATACCAATGCAAGGATATCAACACAGCACAATACAGTTTCTCAAGAGCTTCCCCTGAGGTATAAGGCAGCCTTTTGTCTTGCTGTATCCACAGCACAAACCCTCCCAATGAGAAGTGTAGTCTCTGGTCTTCTTTTTCTTCGGCTAGCGATTATACTGCAGTGTTTGTAATCCAATGGTTTAACAAGTAATGAAGTAACATAACTGAAGAGTGATAACAATTCCTGCTATACAACACACTTGTAGATGCCTTTGGTGTAGGTATAACTTAATCATCAGTCAGCCCTCAATGAAGCATAGGCTTTTAAACCTGATTGAACTCAGTCTATTTGAATGAGACCTCCCCGTAGGACTACAGGTCCCAGCAACACTGTGAAATGAGTCTAAGTGTGTTACGGGTGTTAAATAACTTCTGGGCGACAGCCCTCTCACCACTCCAGGTCTGGAAAGTTGTGAACCTCCGCTCCGGCTGTCTCAGTCCTGCTGCCAGTCAGCACTGTCACACTGCTCCGCTCCGCAAGCAAACCGGACATCCACTTTGCTCCTTCAAGGGTCCTGGGTCCTCAGACCCGATCACACTGCCTCTCCAGCACACTGTGGTAAGGCAGAGTCAATGGATGTTGTTCTGCTCTGCATGATGTAGGCCCTCTTCTGAACACTCCTTCACAGATCCTTGCAGGCAGACCATGCATCCAGAAGAGACAGAAAATGGCTGCACTCTGCCTTTTATTACCCACCCAGCATGCAGTTCAGCCATTTAGTGTTCATGGGTAAGTGAGTGAGCATTATGGGTAAGTGAGTATCTTCACAGTCAATAAACATTTTCTGCTCTGCCTGTGTAAGTTAATATATCTCTCTCACATTGGCATTTGGCTCCCTCTAGTGGTATGCAATCTTTAGCATTACATGACAAAAATACCAGTGCTACATACTCCCCCTGCTTTAAGTCTTTGGTCCCCAAAGATATTCAAACGCTTAGCTCTATTACACATTTTTGCCTCTAGGCGATTGCACAATACTGACAGAGGAGCCTCCCACCAGTTCTCATGTGATGGGAGACTGTTCTGTGCACTCACAGCTGACACTGTAGTGTCTGGTACAGATGTGTCAAGGGGTGGGTTGGGGTTCTCTCTTTCTGAATTGACAGTAGAGAGACCAGGCATTTCAGAATTTCTTTTGGCAGTAAACCGAGTCTGGTTGGAGCATTCACCCAGCACATCATAAGTTAATCTTTTGAATGCATGAATCTCTCTTTTAACTCTTTGTCTCTTGGGTGTAGGCACTATCTTCGAGCAGGTACTATCCTCTCCCACTTCAGACTCTTGTACTTCAATGTCATTAAAGGACGAGTGATCCTCAGAATGTCCATTTTGTGGCACAAATTCTGGGGCTTCTGGTCTAAGAATTCCATTGTCCTTTCTTCTTCTGTGGGGTGAACAGTTTGCATCAACTCCTGGCATTTCAGGTGACCACAACCAGCTTATCTCCATCTCCTCCTCCTCACTACCTTCTGTGGCAAGGGATCCAGATTGAGACCTAGTTACAGGTCGAGGTACAGCAGTAGACGTGGATGGTAGTTCCTGTCGTGAAATTATTCGGACTGCTTCTGTTAGAGGTAGGAGGTGATTCCGGTGCCACATTTTTAATGGTCCTGTACTCCCTTCTGGTTTGATCTGATATACCGGCAGTCCTGGGAGTCGTTTGCATACAATGTACGGCTGTGACTTCCAGCGATCAGCCAGCTTGTGTTTCCCTGGTATGCCCAGGTTTCTCAACAAGACTCGGTCACCAGGTTGTAGATCTTGAATCCGTACCTTGAGGTCAAAGTTCCTCTTGTTTCTACTTCCTCTTGTGTCCGATGTGGCTTGGGCTTTTTCATATGCGGCCTTCAAACTTCTCCGCAATCTGTCTACATACCCTCGGTGAGAAGTCTCTGAGGTGTGGTCCAGAGAAGTGCCAAAAGCCAAATCCACCGGTAGTCTGGCTTCTCGTCCAAACATCAGACGATAAGGCGAATACCCTGTAGCATCACTTACGGTGCTATTGTAGGCATGTACCATGGCTGTGATGTGTTTACTCCACTGTTGTTTTTGTTCAGAGGCCAGAGTCCCCAACATGTTGAGAAGGGTTCGGTTAAACCTCTCTGGTTGAGGGTCCCCTTGTGGATGGTAGGGAGTAGTCCTGGATTTTTTTATGCCTAGTAGATCCAACAGTCGTCTAATAAGGGTACTCTCGAAGTCTCTTCCCTGATCTGAGTGGATCCGTTGAGGCAAGCCATAGTGAATGAAGAATTTTTCCACTAAGGTCTTCGCCACTGTAGATGCCTGCTGATCCCTGGTGGGAAATGCCTGAGCGTATCGGGTGAAGTGATCAGTGACTACCAGGATGTTTCCTTGCCCACTCAGGTCAGATTCCAAACATAGGAAATCTATGCATACTAGATCCATTGGCCCTTGACTCTCTAAATGGCCCATTGGGGCGGCTCTCTGGGGTAAGGTCTTCCTTTGTATGCACCTGAGACAGGAATGACAGTAGCTCTCCACTTCAGTCCTCAAGTATGGCCAATAGAACCTGTCCCTCACCAGTTGGAGAGTCCTTTCTGATCCCAGGTGGCCATGGTGATCATGCAGGGCAATTAATACTTTCTCTCTATGCTTCTCTGGCCACTTCTCTTCAGAATCTTCAGAGGGGCCCCTTCTGTAGACCACCCCTTGCTGCAGCTGCAACTGATCCCACTCTTTGCGAAGCAGGCGAGCTTCCTTCTGAGCGCTCTGGAGAAGTAGATCAGGGTGTTGGCTCTCCAAAGCCTTCAATACCAGGCCACAAAGGGGATCTTCCTGTTGGTCTCCCCGGAGGTCCTTCCTAGATAGCTTAGGTAGACCCTCCTCCACAATTTGAGTGACATTACAATAGCACTTAGGCACCCCCGCAGCGGACACTCCGACTTCTTCAGCCCTGGCTCCACCTTTCACTTGTTGTTCCGCCCCCTCACAAAGGGCTCTCACACTCTCAGGGGTAAGCTGGGTCCATCCTCCTGAGTGGTCCTGGGAACAGTGGGGCCTTCTGGACAGTGCATCAGCGTCTCGATTCCCAACTCCTGGTCGATATTTCAGGCTGAAAGTAAATGCAGAGAGGGCAGCCAACCATCTATGGCCTGTGGCATCCAATTTTGCTGTAGTGAGCAAGTATGTGAGAGGATTGTTGTCCGTCTTAATCACGAACTCGGCGCCATATAGATAGTCTTTTAATTTGTCTACTACTGCCCACTTCAAGGCCAGAAACTCAAGCTTGTGAGTTGGGTAATTCCTCTCAGCAGGTGTCAGACTCCGGCTCACATAAGCAATAGGTCGTAAATGTCTGTCATACTCCTGATAAAGCACTTCACCTAATCCATCTCGGCTGGCATCCACGTGCAGTTCGTAGGGTCTGGTAGGGTCTGCATAGGCCAAGACCGGGGCAGTGGTAAGGCTCCACTTCAGCTGTCTAAAGGTCTCTTCGCATTGCGGAGTCCACTGGTCTTTGATGGACTCTTTCTTCTTCCTAGGTCCCTCTTTTGGTTTTCCAGGTTTGTCCGAGTCAAAACCAGCTTCCTCTTGGTTCTTCAACAGCTCAGTGAGTGGATGAGCTAACTTGGCAAACCCTTCTACGAACCTACGGTAGTATGAACAGAACCCTAAAAATGACCTAAGCTCGGTCACATTCGTGGGTCTGGGCCAAGAGGTGACAGCTTCCAGCTTCTGAGGGTCTGTGGCCACTCCTTCGGCGGACACAATGTGGCCCAGGTAACTCACTGAAGGTTGATAGAATTGGCACTTCTCCATGGAGAGCTTCAGGCCTTCATCATGGAGTCTCCTCAAGACTTTCTCCAGGCGCTCTTCGTGCTCCTCCAATGTTCTGCCAAACACTATGACGTCATCCAAATATACCAGCACTTCAATCAGGTTCATGTCACCTACAGTCTTCTCCATCAACCTCTGGAAAGTGGCTGGGGCTCCAGACAGACCTTGTGGCATGCGATTGAATTCAAAGAATCCTACAGGAGTAATGAAAGCGGTCTTCTCCCTATCTTCGGGGTGCATGGGGATCTGGTAGTACCCACTTTTTAAATCCAGCACACTGAACCACTTTGCCCCCGACAGGCTCTGTAAAGCATCTTCTATTCGGGGTGTGGTGTATTGGTCCGGAATGGTCCTTCGGTTCAGTGTCCTATAGTCAATGCACAGTCGTAAAGACCCATTCTTCTTCCTCACTACCACTATTGGGGAAGCATACGGACTCCGAGACTCTCGGATGATTCCTGTCTTCTTCAACTCAGCCAGCTGTTCCCGCAGATCTTCCAAGTCTCCCAATGGAATCCGCCTGACCCTCTCTCTGAAGGGTTTATCTTTCTCCAATCTAATCTTGTGTTCAGCACTTTTTGCAAGCCCCACATCAAACTCACTTTTTGAAAACGCAGTTCTCCATCTCAGGAGCTGAGTTTTTGCTCTCTCCATCCAATCAGGTGTTAGGGGGGTGTTTTTCGGGTAGAACTCTTCCATAGGAATCTCTCCCTCTTGTCCACCCACGATACCATACGATAAGACTGGGGTTGCTTGATTCACCTGCCCCAGCAACACTCTAGCTGGCATCTTCACAGGTGAGGTTGTGGTGTTCCGGACACTGACTGAGACCTTCCCTCCGCTCCGCTTCAGCGCCTTGGTCGATAACAATTCTGGGATTATTTCCAACTCCTTATCTTCCTTCTCTCTGTCCGTCTCAAGGACGATGAAAGGGCCAGGTTGTCTCCAAGTCAGTTTGATAGAAGCTTTCAAACAGACTACTTCACCTGGTTGCACAATCTTCTCACTTCTGTCTAGGCGCCAGATTTTTTCCACTCCTTCCGCCGGGGCTTTCTGCTCATGCAATAGATTCTGGTACACTTGTGCTAGCATTGGGTGTACCTTCGTGGCTGGAGTGCTCTGTACTTGGACAAGCGGTGTCAAAAGTCTTCGGACCAGGTCGGTATTTGTCCCAATGATGAGAGAACTTCTATCAGCCCCTGGGGGGCGGGGACGCACCACTGCCAGGGTATCGAAGGTTTCGGCCTTTCCTGCCACACTCGGGTCGAAGGTGAGCTTAATGGGTAGGTAGGCGTCATAAGGGAAATTCTGGGTCCCTAGGCCCCATATTTCCAATTCCTCCAGCTTCTGCAGTGGCAAGTGTCTGAGATGTTTTTCATAAAAGTCACTGTAAAGTAAAGTCACTTGGGCTCCAGTATCCAACAGGGCTTTAGTATAAATCCCTTCCACTTGGATGGGGACAATTGGAGAAGGTCCCACTAGCTCAGGAGGGAATCCATGGGGAGTGGCAGGTTTAGCCTGTTTGGTAGTTTGCACTTTTACGCCTCGCTTCTGTGGGCTCTTGACCGGATTCGGCCTAAGTGTGTCCCCAGGGACCTGGTATGTATGAGGTTGTTTGGAGCTGGCGGTTGTAACAGGGCGCCCAGCTGGCTCCTTCACTGGGGCCCTCTGAAGTTTTCCGCCGGCTTTTGACGTTTTGTTTCAGGATTTGCCGGGCTTGGGCATACTTGACGGTAGTGTCCAACTCCCCCGCAGTTGAAACAGGTCTTTGGCTTCGCCGGTTTCTCAGTCTGAGCGGCTGTAGGATCCATCGGGGTCTTAGGTGCCGGGACTTCCTCCCTCTGTGGTCCAACCAGCTTAGCAGTCAATAGGGCCATCATTTCCAACATCTCTTTCTGCATTTGAAACAGTTTTCCTAATTCAGACTGGGGCAGATGTTGTACAGGTAAGGACCAGGGCATTTGATCAGTGTTCACCGTCAGGACACTGGGTTCCTGGGAGCCCTGTAGAATTTCAGATTGATGCCCTTTGGTTCTTACTGTGGTGCTGGACTGAATTTTCCTTTGTTTCTTCTCCCTTTCCATCTCCATCTTGGCTGCTTCATTAGTCTCTTCAATGAGCACCTCATCTGTAGTGAAAGGATCGTCCAAGTACTGCCTTAACTGGAACTTGATATAGTCACTTCTCAGTCCTGTAGCCACAGACCTCAGGAATTTCTTTTGGATCAGTTCAGCCCCAAAATGTTCATCTGAATCTTCTCCTTTCGAGACAGACAACAGGCGGTCTTTCAATTCAATGGCCCTGAATAAGAAATTCTGGGGAGTCTCCTGACTGCTCTGTGCCATATTTATCAGTTGATGATATAGCTCAGCAGCATCTTCCTCTTTGTAGTAGCTCTTTAGTATTCTCCTGAGTTGTACTAAAGTCAGTCCATTTTTCATTTCCAGCATGCCTCTGATACTCAGACCTGGGCTAATGGCGTTGACTACAGCCTCTACAATTTCAGATTCAAGATATCCTCTTTGGAGTCCCAGTTCAATCTGATGCAGAAGATTTGTATAGGACAGGTTGCCTTTCTGTTCCTTCTCTCCTATCTGACCTTCAATCTTGAAATCTTTCCGGATCGTCACCTCTGGCAAGTGGCTATGAGTGCGTCTCTGGATGACTGAAGCAGGTCTTTGCCTTTGCTTACCACCGCTCGAGTCCTTGCACGGGACACTTAACTCTTCAATGTGTCCTGCGATCATGCCGGAGGTCTCCTTGAACCTTTCTTGTATATTGCGGTACTGCCGTTTTAGGTCAGCTAGTTGTCGTTCCAACTGGTAACCTCTCCTGTGCGACACTGGTCACCTTCCCACTTCCAGTACGGCCACACCAAACATACCAATGCAAGGATATCAACACAGCACAATACAGTTTCTCAAGAGCTTCCCCTGAGGTATAAGGCAGCCTTTTGTCTTACTGTATCCACAGCACAAACCCTCCCAATGAGAAGTGTAGTCTCTGGTCTTCTTTTTCTTCGGCTAGCGATTATACTGCAGTGTTTGTAATCCAATGGTTTAACAAGTAATGAAGTAACATAACTGAAGAGTGATAACAATTCCTGCTATACAACACACTTGTAGATGCCTTTGGTGTAGGTATAACTTAATCATCAGTCAGCCCTCAATGAAGCATAGGCTTTTAAACCTGATTGAACTCAGTCTATTTGAATGAGACCTCCCCGTAGGACTACAGATCCCAGCAACACTGTGAAATGAGTCTAAGTGTGTTACGGGTGTTAAATAACTTCTGGGCGACAGCCCTCTCACCACTCCAGGTCTGGAAAGTTGTGAACCTCCGCTCCGGCTGTCTCAGTCCTGCTGCCAGTCAGCACTGTCACACTGCTCCGCTCCGCAAGCAAACCGGACATCCACTTTGCTCCTTCAAGGGTCCTGGGTCCTCAGACCCGATCACACTGCCTCTCCAGCACACTGTGGTAAGGCAGAGTCAATGGATGCTGTTCTGCTCTGCACGATGTAGGCCCTCTTCTGAACACTCCTTCACAGATCCTTGCAGGCAGACCATGCATCCAGAAGAGACAGAAAATGGCTGCACTCTGCCTTTTATTACCCACCCAGCATGCAGTTCAGCCATTTAGTGTTCATGGGTAAGTGAGTGAGCATTCTGGGTAAGTGAGTATCTTCACAGTCAATAAACATTTTCTGCTCTGCCTGTGTAAGTTAATATATCTCTCTCACATTGGCATTTGGCTCCCTCTAGTGGTATGCAATCTTTAGCATTACATGACAAAAATACCAGTGCTACATATAGATTTACAATTTGCAAGTGCAATTGCACTAATTTTCCCTATTGCTTGGTAAATGTGGTAAATCATGTGTCAGCAAAAATGCATTTTTTTTATTTATTTTCCTTGCACCTGATTGGTTATTCTTTATAAAGTGAAGCTCTATCACATTCATGTTTACTAAGTAAAATGTACACAGTGTACAGTCTATTTGCCTTTAGTAAATCAATATCACGCTGTCCTTCTTTATCATTTCAGAAAGTCAGGAGGTATAACTGCAGATGGCTACAATATATCAGATACATTTAATGAGTTTAAAGGGGTTGTAAAGTCTCAGGGGTTTTTCAACTTAATGCATTCTATGAATTAAGGTGAAAAACCTTTTGTGCTGCAGCACCCCCCTCCAGCCCCTTCCTTACCTGAGCATGATCGTTCCAGCTACAGGGATGAGCACAGCAGCTTCAGCCACTGTCTCTGGCCCTCATTGGATAGATTGATAACAGCAGGAGCCATTGGCTCCAGCCAATGAGCCTGATCGTTCCAGCTACGGGGATGAGCACAGCAGCTTCAGCCGCTGTCTTTGGCCCTCATTGGATAGATTGATAACAGCAGGAGCCATTGGCTCCAGCCAATGAGGCCAATCGTTTCAGCTATGGGGATGAGAACAGCAGCTTCAGCCGCTGTCTCTGGTCCTCATTGGATAGATTGATATTGGCTCCTGCTGCTGATAATGAAATCCAGTGATACGGGAGCTGGGGGCGGGCCGAGTACTGCTGTCTATGTCAATGGACGCAGCAGCAGGACTCGGGAGCGCGCCCACATGAGTGCTCCCTTTGGAAAGTGGCTCTCTGAGGGGGCACTCGAGAAGAGGATGAGCCAGGAGCAGAGCAGGGGGACCCCAGAAGAGGAGGAGTAGGGCCACTCTGCGCAAAACGCTTGCACAGAGGAGGTAAGTATGACATATTAAAAAAATTAAAATAAACTTTACAATCACTTTAAGCGTTCTTATACATAAAAACATAACAAAGGGTGAACCCACGACAATGCAAAATATATAGAATGCAAAATATGCTGGGAAAATAAAATTGCTATTTAACTGTATTTATGTTGACTGTGCATAACCATATTTTGTATCTGTCCTGTACTTTGCTGCTCAATTCTGCAGTATTATAAACTGTAGTGCTGTTTCTATATATTTTGCTGCATTAGTATTATCAGTGAGCACTATTTTCTATTTGTTTCTTTTTTCTGATCATGCTGTTAATTTATACAGTATATATTTAATAGTATTTTACTTTTTTTTCGGCCACAAACCAGTCAATCACTGTTGTTTTCCCTTAAAGTGGACCTTGCATCATCATATAATTTATTGTAATTACTGAATTTTGTAACATGTTAAATCTTTTAATGTAATAACAAAAAACATGCACACTGTCAAATAAGTTCCTCCAATACTGCAGAGGGACAGTTTATGCCTCGAAAGTACATTATGTGAAATATTCTCTTTAGCCTTATCAGATGTACAGCCAGTTTAACCGATTTACAAAGCTTAATGTGAAACGTACACTGTGTAATAGATGAGCATCAGGATACAGTAATCTGTCCTTATTTTACCTTGTTTAATATTAGAGGAACTGCAGTCTGCTCACATAATTTGTAATAAAAACATCTTTGCCGTTCTGAAGCTTCCCTCCAACCACTTTGCATATTATTTTATATATGCTGTGATTCTGTACTTGCCAAATATGCTGCAGAAATCTCCCCCCACTAAGTCTGGCTGCAGCCATTTTAACTGTGGGCAGCTGAAGTTGCTGTCTGTTCACTTCCTGGATTTACAAAGACACACATAGGCTCATCTCCATCTCTGCAGCCCTGCAGCTTTCATTAGCCCTCTTTTGACTCACCCCCCCTCCCTTCCTGGCAAACTCTCACAAGAGTGAGAGAGAGCTGTGCATGATGTCATAAGCCTAGGCTTTTTACCAGACAAGAGACAGGAAGTGGGCTGTATAAGGTATTTACCAGCAGAACATTTTTTTTACTATCCAAAGTTAAAACAACAAGGGCAGAAGATTTAATAGATGGAATGTTGAAAAGGTCCCCTTTAACTACTCTTTAAACCACTCAGCAATGACTTTTCTACAACATTCTTTTAACTCTGCATGCAAATTCAGGAACTGTCCAAAGGAGCCAAGAATATAATGTTTCTTTCTATTTGGAGTTGTCACCAGCTTTACCAACTTGTAATCAATGACAGAACCTTTCATTTCATATCTGGGTCTGTTTACATATCAATGATGTTCACTCATCATGAACTTGTTAAGATTGCTGGAATGCATTTTTCAACCATTATTCCAAACTCATACCTCCCAACATTTGAACTTCAGAATAAGGGACACTGGAGGAGGGAGAAGACCTGCGCCGCTGCAAAATTTTGGCATGGCCAAGCACTTAGCAGTGGGAGAGGCTTAAGGGATGTGATTACCAAAACCCATTCCCCGATCCCATTCCGGCTGCATCCATTCCCCTGATCCCATTCCTGCTCGATCTATTCCCCCAATCCCAACAGAACTCTATTCATCCCCTGATCCCAACCTGTCTCCATCCTTCCCCCTGATCCCATTCTGGCTCCATCCTTCCCCTCCACCCACGTGGTGTGCTGCTACATTTTCACCCACCTTGGTCCTCCTTGGTATATGGGCTGGTAAAAGGAGCTTTCTTTGTTTCCCACCGTAATCCTTTTGACAGATACATACATTGGTATGGTCATTTCATAAATTAGATCTTGTGTGGGATGGAGATGACACAGCTTTGATTGAATTATTGGGTTGACTTAAATAGAATGATTATGATCTTAATTTTACAAGTGGACACCATTGTTCTGTTTTTGATTTTTTGGGTGACACCTTGGAGGATATTGTGGGTGGCAGGAGACTCTTCTCCACAACTTTCTGCAAGCCCTCTTATGGTAACTCTACTTTGCTTGCTACCAGTTATTATCCATCACACACCATGCTAATAGGAGAGTTTACAGAATCGAATAGAAATTGTTCTACTGAAGATGCATTCCTTAGGAAATTTCTAAAACTAGACTTCTACAGAGAGGTGGAAAACTTAAGCATGTAGAAAAAATAGAGAAGATCATTTATGGAGCAGTAATAAAAGGAAGATATTTGGGGATCAAGAGGTTACATTTATAACAATCTTCTCCAAAGAATATCATCATGTTGTTAATATTATAAAAAATAATCTTCCTATACTTTATTCGAACAAACAGCTATATTCTGTGTTAGACCTCTTTCACAATAGCTGCCTGATTGGGTCTGCCTGTCCATTTTTCAGGTGAACCCAATTGAACCCTCTATTCTCCTCTATGGAGCGGCAGATGTAAACAAACTTGTGTCTGTTTACATCCACCTACCTTCAATCTGATCCGATCCTGCAAAAACAAATGGAGGGGCATACATTCGCCTGCCTGGATCAGATTGGAGGGCAGTCGGGTGTAAAGAGGAGAGAACACAGACCTGTTATCTGCCTGCCCAGCTCCGATCCCCTGCTGAGAAAAACGGATCTGGCCTGTGTGAAAGGGGCATTAAAGAGAGGCTGCAGATATTCCAGCCACTGGGGAGATTGCCATCAGAGGCTCTTGAAGAGAGAGGTTTGGTGGATACACAGACTGCAGACCCGACTTAATTTTTTAATTCTGACCCCCTGAGTATATAGGGTGTGGGTATTTACTGTGACGTATTATCAATGTTGTTAGCTATTAGACATATGCATTTGTTTTCGTCCAAATGCATGTTCGTCCGAATTCCGGGTATTTTTGTTATCGTTTAAACAAACTAAAATGAACGTGCATAATCAGAAGTCTGAAAAATCCGACATAAAAAAATGCTTTATTTCCGTTTTTGTTGCTACAACAGTTCGATATAGATAGGAGATTCGACATGACACTGACAATAGCAATCTGTGTCTATCGAACCTGCGGTCGAATGTGCCTAACCTAACTCTATTAGTCCAAGATAATTCTACGTAGAGAGGAAAGATTCAACATTATAGAGACAGTGTTGGGGTAGACCATTCGACATGAACGACGAAGATTCGACAAAGCAGCGAAAAACATACAAACGTCAAATCTGTCATTGAAGGCTTATGGTGTCTGTCGAATGTTCTAAGAAGATTCGACGGA
This sequence comes from Rana temporaria, assembly GCF_905171775.1. NCBI lineage: Eukaryota > Metazoa > Chordata > Amphibia > Anura > Ranidae > Rana > Rana temporaria. The sequence continues at coordinate 79,568,330 of NC_053490.1, read as the reverse complement.
GCAGCTAAACTGTGCGACGCTGCATTCGTACATTTCCAGTCAAATGCTCGGCCCATAGGCTATAGAACAGGGGTCTCAAAGTACCGGCCCGTGGGCCATTTGCGGCCCACGGACCGGTTTTAAATGGCCCGCAGGCAGGGCGGGTGCCGCGGAAGTGTAGATCGAGGTGCATGAAGAGTAGCGCAGGAAGCGTCTGTCATAAGTTCACTTGTCTCTCATGTCACACTGCTACCTCCCTGCGCTACTCTGCCTTTGAAGAAAACAACAAGTAAATGCTGACCTGTGCCCTGGTGTGCTCTCATGTGCCCTGATGTGTTCTCGTGTGCACTGATTGTGCCCTAATGTGCTCTCATGTGCCCTGATGTGCATTCATGTGCCCTGATTGTGCCATGATGTGCTCTCATGTGCCCTGATGTGCTCTCATGTGCCCTGATGTGCTCTCATGTGCCCTGATGTGCTCCCATGTGCCCTGATGTGCTCTCATGTGCCCTGATTGTGCTCTCATGTGCCCTGTTGTGCCCTGATGTGCTCTCATGTGCCCTGATGTGCTCTCATGTGCCCTGATGTGCCCCATGTACCCTCATGTGCCCCAGTGCGCCATGTGCCCTCATGTGCCCCATGTACCCTCATGTGCCTCATGTACCCTGATGTGCTGGGCTCTGTACATCAGGGTACCCTGTGCCCTGTACCATGATGTGACATGTGCCCTGTCCTGATGTGCTGTGCCCCATGTGCCCTAAAGTGCTCTCATGTGCCCCATGTTCCCTGATTGTGCCCTGATGTGCCCCATGTGCCCTGATTGTGCCCTGGTGTGCACGTATTGCCCCATGTGCCCTGATATGCCCCATGTGCTCTGATTGTGCCCTGATGTGGCCCATGTACCCGGATGTGCCATGGGGCACATGAGAGCACATCAGGGCACAATCAGGGAACATGGGGCACACCAGGGAACATGGGGCACATGAGAGCACATCAGGGCACATGGGGCACATCAGGGTACAGGACATGGCACATCAGGGCACATCACATCAGGACAGGGCACATGGCACATCAGGGTACAGGGCACATGAAACAGCACATCAGGGTACAAAGCCCAGCACATCAGGGCACATGGCACATCAGGGTACAGAGCACATGAAACAGCACATCAGGGTACAAAGCCCAGCACATCAGGGCACATGGGGTACCCTGATAACGAATTTCAATAAAATACATTTTTATGCTGTTTATTCACCAAGCTGCTAAACCACGTTTTATCTAATTGTTATAATGTACAGCTTGTGGAGGCTGGGAGTTGAGTGCAGGTATGGAGTTTTTTCTCTTGATTGGAATCCAAGGGTGGCAACACTCAATCTTTTCATTCTGGAACTCCTGAGAATTGTCATTTATACAGTTTTGTACCCCAAAAAATTGTTTTTAAAAGAGTAACACACATTTACAGCTCAGCAGTTACCCTTTCATGAGCTATTTGCTTTATAATTACCCCAGGCTTACTTTTGTTGTATAACAGTGTGCTCCATTGTTACATTTTTATCATAATGTATTTTTGCCATTTTTTTATTAGTAGCCTATCTTTCCTGCTATGTACAATACATCCAGATCTGTTGGTACGTTACACATATGTAATTATATTCTTTATTTCCAGGAGACAACAATGGATGGGCAAATATGTTTGATGAAGAACATGGGAAAGCAAATGAGGTCACAGAGCCCCAAGAATGTTGTAAGTAACTAAATATGGACTTAGTATAATCTTCTATCACTGCTGTAAGAATTATATCACCATGTAGATGTAAAACCCAGAGAAAAAATCCCACATTTGCCATTATTCAAGCCACCAGTCAAATCTATTTTTCCTCCTAAGCAAATCTGTCATGACAAATAACTAATGCAGATTTCAGGCCGAAGCACAACCTTCCCCTGTACAAAATGTCCCTCTTCAATGTGAAAGTTCCAAATGATTTCACATAGAAGCATTTTAATGATTAAATGATCCAACTTAAATTCAATTTAACCCTCTATGGAGTCAACTTTGTTAAACATTTATATGTAGAAGTCAGTCCCTGTGATAATGCAGCCATTTGACATTGCTAAAAAGGATATAAAATGTCAGTTTGCAATAGTGAGTTATCTGAATTGTTCAGCCAGTCTGTGCATAGGAAAGATGCACCTAATATAATATCTTTGGGTGCAGATTTATTGGGTAGGCTATGTAAAGAATTATATATATATATTTTTTAATCCATACACACACACCATTGCCACCCCTACTTTTCTCATCTGTATGTGTAAAATATACAGAAACGTGCCAGAATTGTATAGGTTGATCTTACCTTTAACCATAGATACACATGATTTCACAGGTTCTGACTCTGACCACATAGAATAATAAAAAAAAAAAAAATATCATACCTCTCCAGTGTGTTGCAATTCCCACTATGCCCTCCAAATTGTCTTTGTGTTCCTGATTAAAGCCTAATGCCATGTGCACACGAGTGGTTTTCCCGTCGGAAAAAAAACAATGGTTTTCCCGATAGAATTTCTCTCAAGCCTGCCTTGCATACACACGGTCCCACAAAAGTCTGTGAACTTTTGGCTGTCAAGAATGCAGTGACGTAAAAGACTACGACGAGCCGACAAAATTAATTTCTATGCTTCCAAGCATGAACCAAATTGTTTGCGAGCATGTGTGTTTTTTCCTGTCGTAAAGCATACAGACGAACGGTTTTCCTGGTGGGATTTTTTCCTGACGGGAAAAAAGAGATCTCGCTCTCTTTTTTTCCCGGTAGTTTTCCTGTGGGAAAAAGTCAGATGGAGCATACGCACGGTTGGGATTCCTGACGAAAAGCTTTCATCACAGTTTTTCAGATGGGAAAACCGGTTGTGTGTACGGGGCATAAGACCCCTTTCATATGGCCTTCCCGTTCAAGTCTTTCTGACAGTTTTTACAGGCAGACCTGATCCAGAGCTCAATGCAGCTCTATGGGCAGGAAAATGTAAATGAACATCTGTGTCCGTTTTCATCTGCCTACCTCTGACAATGGAATCCCCCCAACGCATTTCGTCTGCTAGGACATCATCTGGGGTGGTATCATCTAGCGGACGAAACGCATTGGGGTGACTCCATTGTTGCCACATTTTATACAAAGCGCTTGAATATCATTACAAATGACACAACTCTTCTACATCTATTTGGGATTCCCTGGACCATCATTTCTATGAGACAACCAACTAGGAAGTCACCTTTCCCTGAGATTCTCTCTATCCTGCTGGTGTTTTGTCATCTCTGGCACAGCATCCTGAAGTCCATAGGATCGCCGAAATGCTTGGAAACAATTTACATTGTGGTTCCACCACACAAGCCTTTTTGACCCATTGAACGTAGGTTCTCTAGGGTCCATACATTCTAGTAAGCCTTTTTCCTGTGGGGTGGTTCCCTTCACTTCATCACTTCTTCACTTGCACAGATCTGCATGGTTTGAAGTCATCACCATATTTTGAACTTTGTCAACACTGAAGTTTGATCACTCTAAGGAGAGATAGTCTTTGCATTTTTGCACCTGTTTTGAGTTTCCTGCATATAAACTTTCATAGTGTGCTTATGGGGACATTTCTATTTACATTGTTCACTATCAATATTTGAGCACTTTATTTATCAAGTTTTTACGTATTTATTCATTTCTCACATATTTATTTATTTATTTATTCATTTATATATTTGGATTAGCGATGCACTTTTTTTGTTTCCACATTGTTGAAATTTGTCTACTTAGTGTGTCAGCAGCTTACCCTTAAGGCAGCGCAGAATTATTCTGTATACCATTCACTGGAGTGCTGGGCTATGGAGGGGGCAGGAGGGACTGGCTTAGGATCTCGGCAGTTAGCTGAGCGGTTGAGCCAGGTGCCAGTCTAGGGTTCTGGGTGGATCCCGACCATATGGTCAGGATCTTTTCAGAGCCTGGACCAGCTTTGTGACGTCAGCCGATGGCGGGCTTCAGCTCACTATCAGCTAAAAATGTGTCAAAGGAGTGCAGAACACTGCACTCCTGTGATCCATAGGATAAGTACAGCCAAAAAAGCTTTGGCTTTACTTTTCCTTTAAGTCACCTTGATGAATACAGATTGAGGTTGCATCAAATTACATCAATTTGTATACCTGCCTTCTGTTTACTTCTTTTATTACATATACTTTTTTTTAGCTGTTAAAGAAACTAGTCATTGGTGGCTTGTTTTTTTTTTGTTTTGTTTTGTTTTGTCTGACTGACTCGGATGTAAATGGATGTATATTCATGTATATCTGTCCACTCAAAGAAATATATTGCTGTTCAGTCTGGATCCATCTTAAAAACTGACAGATGCATTCAGACTGAATGCTCATGTAAAAGGGGCCATGTTGGTTGAACTAAATGGACTTGTGTCTTTTTACAACCAGACTAACTATGCAATTATAGACAGAGGTACTAAATGAAACAGTATTAGTCTTATATATTAAAATGTTCTCTGTTGTTCTAGGCAAGGGGTGGCATTGGGTGGACTATAGCATTAAACACAGACAGTTGACTCAGTTTATGTATGGAGAATGGCACAAAGAAAACTCTTTGACAAGGACTTGTGTCTACTCTGAGGCGATTCAGTTTGCATGTGTTGCGCTATACAAGTTTTCCACTCACTCACTCACTTACTCAATGATCCATTACAAGCTAGTCTTAGAGGTGCTTTCTAGATGCTTGGGAATGTTAGCATGCATCCCTTCTTGTATCCTGTGAAAGTTTCCTAAAGGAACAATCATTATAGAAAAAAATGGTCTTGCCTCATTATCAACGAGGTCTTGTGGGCACCTAATATTACATTTCGAAACTGTGGGAGAAATGAGTACAGGCAGTCCCTGGGTTACAAACAAGATAGGGACTGTAGGCTTGTTCTTAAGTTGAATCTGTTTGTAAGTTGGAACAGGTACATTTTTTAAGTGTAGCTCCAGCCAAAAAATCTGTTTTTAAGCTTTTTGGATAGTGTAGGGAAGGGTTATCACCCCTGTAACATTTGTTTTGCTGTCTGTGCACCTGTTCAGAAGATTTCAAATCACTTTCTGTCCCAATGACAATTGGATTTTGAAAATATTGGGTTATTAGGGAAACAAGGATTGGTGATAAAGCATCAGTGGAGACACCTTTTTCCCATAATAACCTTCCTAGGGGTATAATAATTTCCCTTCCTATGGGGTAGATTTCCTCTCACTTCCTGTCGTCTCCCTCTGTTTGTAAGTCGGATGTTTGTAAGTAGGGGACCGCCTGTAAATGGCATTAGTGAAGAGTATGTCCAAGTTGCAAACCATTTAGCGCTTAGTAGTACTTTTAGTAGTACTTGATGTTGAGAGTGAGAGTAGGTTCATCCTACATTTCCACACCAACTCACAATGTAACAGTGGTGCAGGAGAGCTCAGTGATCTGAAAGCGGAAGAAGGCTCTTTTGTTGCAGCCTTATAGCCATGAAGCCTGCATGCTTCATGCCCTGAGATGCTCATTTTGAGGAAGTCATACATGGGGGTTGATTTATTAAAATTGGAGAGTGCAAAATCTGGTGCAGCTGTTCGTGGTAGCCAATCAGCTTCTAAATTTCAGCTTTGCCCAAAAAAATTGGAAGCTGATTAGTTTCTATGCAGAGCTGCAACTAGTTTTGCACTCCAATTTTAGTAAATCAACCACGTATCTGATACATTGGCAGTTCATTGAGGATGCAACGTTGTTGAATAATGTGTTCATCTCTGTGCGCCACCCTGAGGAAAATTAATATTTGTTGGCAGAGGTCTACTTTTATTGAATTTTTACTTAAAACGGAACTTCAAGAACCATAAAAATGATATATCTGGCAGTTAAAGCTGACCTCTCACATTACATTTTGGCTGTAAGATGGCTAAAGAGATTTGATCAGACAATTTTGGTGACATGTCAGTTGATGTAAACACGTGTCACAATATGTCTAATGATGCACATGAAACAAAATGTCAAATTAAGCATTCAAGGGGGTTGTAATCAGACTGGACCAGTGGCTCAAAGTAGCCAAGTAGCCAGTAAAGAGGGACCAGTCTGCAGGTCCTAAATGGAAAGTGGATGTTCACTAGATGAAGAGTTAGGTCTAACATAATAAATGCCCTTCTGCTCTACATACCTACATATGCTTTTTTATGTGCACACTTTACATGAAAAAAAGCAAAACATTTAAAGTATTTCAAATGTATTATTTTTTTTATTTTTTTGCCAAACTTAAACTACATAATTTTTTTTTATATTTAATAAGGTCACATGGAGGCCATTTTAATAAAGGGGCAATACGTGTGTTTACCCTAGGACCACCGGAACAGATATCCTACCTAGAGAGCTGCAAGTAGAGTTTGTGACATGATGATAAAAATAAACTTTTATTTCTCTAAAAGGAACAAGAAATCCTTAATTGTAAAGAAGATCCTGTTCTTTCAGCTGTGAAATCAATATAACCTTAAATTTTGGGTGAATTAAAAAAACAACATTTAACCAGTGACGGCTGGTGCTAAATTTTTATGGGGGGGGGGGGCATCAAACAAAGCACCCGCCACCTCCCAGTTCAGTGAGTCTGCCAGGCGAATACCCCTCCATTTGGTCGGTCAGTTTAAATCCCCCCCCGCCGCTCGGGCAATCGGCAAACCATCCACCCCACCCAATTGCTCGTCCACCCACCAGCCACGCACTTACCCCATCTAGGTCGTGGGCAGCTTCGACAGCTTCCCCCTGCATCTCCTCCTCGGCGGCCAATATGGTCGCTTCTCCTCTCGGCCAATTGGGTCTTAGACCCACTTCCCGATTAGCCGGGAGGAGAAGCAGGAAGACAGTAATGAATATTAATTGAAGTTAGCTGAAGTCACAAAAAGTAGTGCAGGAACTACTTCTGGAAATCGGTGCGGTGCCGCAAAGTTGGACTGGGACAGTCCTGATGGTGGCAATAGGCTGCGATTTGACAAGGGAAATTGCATGTCAAATTGTGCTGATGTAAATGGGGGCTACTTGTCAAAGTTTAATTGAACAAGCTGCAGTTGAGAACACTTCTTAGTAAATCAACTCTCCACTTTTAGTAAATCAAACCCAAAGTGTCATATGTTGTATAATGTTGTCTTACTAATATAGTCTCATTCCCCACACAGTGTGCTTTTCTCCATTGTTTCCAGAAAGTGAAAAGATACCTATTTTTTTTTAACCACTTAACCACTTAAGCCCCGGACCAATATGCAGCCTAAAGACCCAAGGTGTTTTTACAGTTCGGGACTGCGTCGCTTTAACAGACAATTGCGCGGTCGTGCGACGTGGCTCCCAAACAAAATTGGCGTCCTTTTTTCCCCACAAATAGAGCTTTCTTTTGGTGGTATTTGATCACATCTGCGGTTTTTAGTTTTTGCGCTATAAACAAAAATAGAGCGACAGTTTTGAAAAAAAAGCAATATTTTTTACTTTTTGCTGTAATAAATATCCCCCAAAAACATATATAAAAAAAAATTTTTTCCTCAGTTTAGGCCGATACGTATTCTTCTACCTATTTTTAGTAAAAAAAATCGCAATAAGCGTTTATCGATTGGTTTGCGCAAAATGTATAGTGTTTACAAAATAGGGGATAGTTTTATTGCATTTTTATTATTTTTTTTTTTTTTACTACTAATGGCGGCGATCAGCAATTTTTTTCGTGACTGCGACATTATGGCGGACACTTCGGACAATTTTGACACATTTTTGGGACCATTGTCATTTTCACAGCAAAAAATGCATTTAAATTGCATTCTTTATTGTGAAAATGACAGTTGCAGTTTGGGAGTTAACCACAGGTGGCGCTGTAGGAGTTAGGGTGCACCTAGTATGTGTTTACAACTGTTTGGGGGTGTGGCTGTAGGAATGACGTCATCGATCGTGTCTTCCCTATAAAGGGAATGACGCGATCGATGCGCCGCCATAGTGAAGGACGGGGAAGCCGTGTTTACACACGGCTCACCCCGTTCTTCAGCTCCGGGGAGCGATCGCGACGGAGCGGCTATAAACAAATAGCCGCGCCGTGGTCCCGGATCGCTCCCCGAGCGGACCCGACCTCCGCATGTAGCGGGGGGGGTCCCGATCGGACCCCCCACCCGCTAATAGGCGAGGACGTACGTGTACGCCCATGTGCCTGTACGTGCCATATTGTGGACGTACATGTACATGCGGGGGTCGGGAACTGGTTAAGGACCTTGCCAGTTTTTCAGATTTGTTGTTTACAAGATTAAAACAGTATTTTTTTTGCTAGAAAATTACTTAAAACCCCCAAACATTATATATATTTTTTTTTCTAACATCCTAGAGAATAAAATGGTGGTAATTTCAATATTTTTTGTCACATCGTATTTGCGTAGAGGTCTTACAAGCGCACTTTTTTTGGAAAAAATTCACTTTTTTGAATAAAAAAATAAGACAACAGTAAAGTTAGCCCAATTTTTTATATTGTGAAAGAAAATGTTACGCCGAGTAAAATTATACCCTACATGTCACGCTTCAAAATTGCGCCCGCTCGTGGAATGGCGTCAAACTTTTACCCTTAAAAATTTCCATAGGCGACGTTTAAAAAATTCTATAGGTTGGATCTTTTGAGTTACAGAGGAGGTCTAGGGCTAGAATTATTGCTCTCACTCTAACAATCGCGGTGATACCTCACTTGTGTGGTTTGAACACGTATGCGTTCGCTTCTGCGCGCGAGCTCGTCGGGACAGGGCGCTTTCAATTTTTTTTTGGGGGGTTTCTTATTTATTTTTATTCAAAAATGGGTCACTTTTATTCCTATTACAAGGAATGTAAACATCCCTTGTAATAGAAAAAAGCATGACAGGTCCTCTTAAAAAAGACCTCAGATCTCATATTTAGACTAAAATGCAAAAAAAAAATGTCATTTGAAAAAATGACAACAAGAAAATATGCCTTTAAGAAGCATGGGCGGAAGTGACGTTTTTACGGCACTTCCGCCCTGCTATGCTATATAGATGGGTGAGGGCCATCTTGCCCTCACTCGTATCCCAGCCGAGCAGGGGACAGGACCCGATCGCCTCCTCCGATAACGGTGATCTTGCGGTGAATCCGCCGCAGAGACGAGCGTTATCCTTTATAGGACGGCTCACTGAAAATATAGATATCTCGGTTGTGGCAGCGGCTGCTGCTGTTACCGAGATATCCATCTTTAAAGTACCGACGTATATGTACATGAGCGGGTCCTTAATGGTAATTAGTTATGAGAATATTAACCACTTAACATGTGAAAAGAAAGTATTAACATTTTAAATTCTCTTTCTTTTAAATTGCATGCCTTTATTTTTTCCTCACAATAGCATGACCACGCTGACCAGCAATTTTGGCAATAACAGGTTTCAGGACAAACTGTAATGCGATGTCTGCATGTAAAAATGGGAGACAAATATAACAAAGAGCATGAGAAATAAAATAAAAAAAAAAAGAAGAAAATACAGAAGATCATCCCTTTGTAGACAGGTACTAAGAATACAGGGCCTGATTCTCAAAAGAGATACGCAGACTTAACTGCTGTTCAGCCTGCGTATCCCTGTGCCTAACTTTGGAAACGATTTTCAAAAGGCTTTTTCCAAAGTTAGGCAGAAAATCTGACATGTGTAAGACACTTACACGGTCAGATTTTAGGATGCAGTACCGCATCCGCCACTGGGGGCATTTCTCATTGAAATGCAGCTTTGCGTATGCAAATGAGGACTTAAGCAGATTTTCAAAGCATTTCATCACTGTGATTTCTGCCTAAGTTCCGAATTTGCCTGCGCAAAACTAGGGCTGGTTTTATAATGTGGAAAGTTAGTCACACATTGTAAAGGCCCATTCCAGCGACGGCATTTGGTATGCATTCCCGAGGGAGAACTCCACGGCAATTTTTAAATTCAAAACCGGCATGGGTTCCCCCCCCAGGAGCATACCAGGCCCTTAGGTCTGGTATGGGTTGTAAGGAGACCCCCCCTCCGCCGAAAAATCGACGTAGGGGGTCCCCCTACAATCCATACCAGACCCGTATCCAAAGCACGCTACCCGGCCGGCCAGGAATGGAGTGGGGACGAGCGAGCGTCCCCCCCCCCCTCCTGAGCCGTGCCAGGCCGCATGCCCTCAACATGGGGGGGTTGGGTGCTCTGGGGCAGGGGGGCGCACTGCGGGCCCCCCCACCCCAGAGCACCCTGTCCCCATGTTGATGAGGACAGGACCTCTTCCCGACAACCCTTGCCGTTGGTTGTCGGGGTCTGCGGGCGGGGTGCTTATCGGAATCTGGGAGTCCCCTCAAATAAGGGGGCCCCAGATACCGGCCCCCCACCCTAAGTGAATGGATATGGGGTACATCGTACCCCTATCCATTCACCTGGAGGCAAAAAGTAAAAGTTAGTAAACACACAACACAAGGCTTTTTAAAATAATTTATTATTCTGCTCCGGATGCCCCCCTGTCTTCTTTATTAGCTCTATTTCCAGGGGGGGCTTCTTCTTCCGCTCTCCGGGGGTCTTCTTCCACTCTCCGGGGGGGTTTCTTCTTCCGCTCTCCGGGGGGGGGCTTCTCCGCTCTCCGGTGGGCTTCTTCCATCTTCTCCCCTCTTCCGCTGTTGACTCGGCGAACCCCGGTTCTTCTCCAGCTGTCCGGTGCCTTCTTCTTCAGCGCTGGCTGCCTGCTATGTTTGTGTGTTAGCTCAATTAGTAACAGGCAGCCGGCGCGGTCTTCTGTGACGTCAGGGTCTTCTGTTCTTCTCCCCTCTTCCGATGTTGACTCGTCGCCTGTTGTCGCTGTAATGATGGAAGCGCGCCTTGCATCCCATTTATATAGGCATCACCGTCCCATCATGCTCCGGCAGGTACCCACGTGGTGGGTGCACGTGGGTAGGCACACACCACGTGGGTACCTACCGGAGCATGATGGGACGGTGATGCCTATATAAATGGGATGCAAGGCGCGCTTCCATCATTACAGCGACAACAGGCGACGAGTCAACATCGGAAGAGGGGAGAAGAACAGAAGACCCAGACGTCACAGAAGACCGCGCCGGCTGCCTGTTACTAATTGAGCTAACACACAAACATAGCAGGCAGCCAGCGCTGAAGAAGAAGGCACCGGACAGCTGGAGAAGAACCGGGGTTCGCCGAGTCAACAGCGGAAGAGGGGAGAAGATGGAAGAAGCCCACCGGAGAGCGGAGAAGACCCCCCCCGGAGAGCGGAAGAAGAAACCCCCCCCGGAGAGTGGAAGAAGACCCCCAGAGAGCGGAAGAAGAAGCCCCCCCTGGAAATAGAGCTAATAAAGAAGACAGGGGGGCATCCGGAGCAGAATAATAAATTATTTTAAAAAGCCTTGTGTTATGTGTTTACTAACTTTTACTTTTTGCCTCCAGGTGAATGGATAGGGGTACGATGTACCCCATATCCATTCACTTAGGGTGGGGGGCCGGTATCTGGGGGCCCCCTTATTAAAGGGGACTCCCAGATTCCGATAAGCCCCCTCCCGCAGACCCCGACAACCAACGGCAAGGGTTGTCGGGAAGAGGTCCTGTCCTCATCAACATGGGGACAGGGTGCTCTGGGGTGGGGGGGCCCGCAGTGCGCCCCTCTGCCCCAGAGCACCCAACCCCCCCATGTTGAGGGCATGCGGCCTGGCACGGCTCAGGAGGGGGGGGGGGCGCGCGCTCGTCCCCACTCCCTTCCTGACCGGCCGGGTAGCGTGCTTTGGATACGGGTCTGGTATGGATTGTAGGGGGACCCCCTACGTCAATTTTTCGGCGTGGGGGGGTCTCCTTACAACCCATACCAGACCTAAGGGCCTGGTATGCTCCTGGGGGGGGGAACCCATGCCGGTTTTTTCTTTGAAAATTGGCATGGAGTTCTCCCTCTCAGGAATGCATGCTGAGCGACGCTGTCATTTTTTTTAATAATTATTTGTTTTCCCGGCGCGTCTTTTTTTTTTTCACCCGTCGCAACTTTAGTGTCCCGTCGAAATTCTCAAAGCCGCCCGGCGTTAATTACGTTCGCGCGCTGCACGTCGGGAAAATGACGTCACACGCATGCGCAGTACGGCCGGCGCGGGAGCGCGCCTCATTTAAATTTTAAACGCCCCCAGGAGAGGAGGACCGCCTTACGACGGCGGCACTTAAGTTACACGGCCTGAAATTTCTAGGTAAGTGCTTTGACGATCGGGCACTTAGGTAGAAATTTTAAGTCAGTGTAACTTAACTGCTGAAATTTAAGTTACGCAGGATTTTTGAGAATTTGGCCCACAATATTTTTTATAACAATTGCTTTCAATTTAGGGTTGAAAATATATTTATTGGTAATTTAACATACAATACAAGGAACAACTTCTAAAAGTTACAATCTGGTGAACATGCGCGATGAGTCAGCCCAACGGGTATCGCCAACAGCTTAACTCCTATGGTCATACAAGATATCATTAACATTGATGACTGTCACTTGGAGGAAAGAGTAGTTCCGGCTAGGAGAGCCCCGTTGTTCATAATAAAATTGTATACAACATTTTTTGAGAAATAAAAAATAAATAAAAAAGTGAAGAAAAAGAGGGAGTGACCCAAAGATGGGCGTGAATTGAAAAAGAAAGGGAAAGAGGAAGGAAGAAACAGGAGAGGAATAGAAGAAAGATAGTCGGAGAAGACTGTAAGGGCTGCTGTAGAGATATACTGTACGTAGAAAGGAGTTACCAGAGGACAGTGAGGGGGGAGACCCCAGGTATGTGCCCTGCCCATCCCACTGTCAGGGTGTACGTTAGGGGGAAGGTATCGGGGTCGACAGCATGTTGGCGAGAGTATCAGAGGCAGAGCCAGATGGACCACAGTACCTTGTATTTGTCAAAGGTGTCGTTGTCAAGGGCCAGCATCTCCTTCATTCTCATGGTATCGTTCATAATCGAAACCCATCGTGAGAAGGGAGGAGTGGCTGTTGTCTTCCAAAATTATGGGATGAGCTGTCTCGCTGAGGACATAAAAAAATGCTTTCAATTTAGAATACTGGTAACCAGTGACCCCCACCCCCACGCCCCATGCCCAGACCTTGAATAGTTTGAATAAGCAGGCCACAGGTAGCACAATCTACTAACATTTGGTCGAATGATACTGAAATATCATAAAATCTATAAAAAGAAAAAGAGAATGCCTTTTAAAACAGTTATAAGGTATTCATGCAGTGTCAGGATGGCCATACACATTCAGTCTGATTGTAGTTTCTGTGCAATCCCCCTTAGATTTAACAACAATTTAGTACAAATGAAAGCATTTGATTTTAATCCAGTCAGGTAGATCCTGCTGCTATATAAAGTTGTTGGCAATCCTAAAAGGGCTTGTATAATTAGAATAAAACGTGCCCTGTGTTTAATTATGTTAAAACCTAGCAAAAATGTTCCAACTTATCTAATCAATCATTCAGTAAACCTCATCCAAATGTTAGGAATGCACTAGAACTTTTGTGAGCCCCACACAGTTATATGTTAATGTACTGCGCTGCCATGCTGAATACATTATCCAAGGATGAATATATACTGATATATGCAAATTATACATGGAAAGAAGTTTTTTCTTCGACCTCAATGCACTCTGGCATTTTGTCACATTAAAGTTTAGTTGAACCTTTGGTGTAGTTACACGTTTACTGTAGCCCTTCACCCCCACCAGTCTTAAGGTTTATTCACACCACGACGCCCATAAGGGCAAACAGAAAATGCGTAAGTAATGGCATGCATTTTAATGCTTTTTTCTTTTTTTTTACTGTGCAATAAAGTGCCTTCTTTTGCCAGTAAAATTAATTATTAAAATGTGACACAAAGTACAGGTCAATAGCAACAGAATACATGAAAGTGGTTGTAATCCTAAAAAAAAAAAAGATCCTGTTCATTTAAGTCAGGGATATGCAATTAGCGGACCTCCAGATGTTGCAAAACTACAAGTCCCATCATGCCTCTGCCTCTGGGTGTCATGCTTGTGGCTATCAGTGTCTTGCTATGCCTCGTGGGACTTGTAGTTCTGCAAAAGCTGGAGGTCCGCTAATTGCATATCCCTGATTTAAGTCATAAATTATAGCACAATGCTTGTGCTGTGTAATTTGTCCCTTCCTGTGTTGTAATATACCTGGTTGATCCTGCCTGTTCCTGTGTCCCCTTGTCTGGGCTGACCATGGTAATCATGACTGCCGAGCCATGATACCATGGTCAGGTTACGTCCCTCCGTCATCCTGCTCTCTGCTGTGAATCTCTCCCCTCTCCCTTCATTGCCTGTGAGCGTGAGAACAGTTCTCCTCTCCACCCCTAATGCCACTATTCAGCTGCAATATGCAACAAAAATACATGTATCCCCTTTCTGTTATGCTGGTATTAACTATAGTGTGTGTGTGTGTTTTTTTAATTAAAAGGTTAAACTATAATATTCTATATGAGTTCAAATGCAATAGACTAACATGATTGGTTTGACTATAGCCTGCTTTAATGATTCCTTTAATATTCCTCATAGGATCTACAAATATTTCTTGGATTTTTCTATGTTTTAAATACTCTCTTATTACATGATACCATTTTTATTTTTCTGTAATCTTTTATTGTCAATTGTATCTACTGTTTTCTCTTTACTTTAAACCCAAAAAACCAATTTGACAAAAAAAAAAAAAAAAGGTTAAAAATACCTTTACTCCCACCGCTGCTGTGCAGCCATGTGACTTCCCTTTGCTGGCGGGCTGACATCACAGGGGAATCACAGCCCCTCCTACTGCTCTCCATAGTTCGGGGAAGAAAAGCAGAGGGGCACCATGTGACCGCACAGCTGAGGTGTGAGAAAAGGTAATTAGCCTTTTCATAAAAATAAAAAAAACACACACTTTAAATAATGCCAGTATAATCCAGAGGGGATACCAGTAATGTCACAATGTGACTTTACAAATACATTAAATAAAGTTAGAGGCACTGTGGTAATAGCGGAATGGATATACAGTGAAAGATAGACAGCAGAAGTACACTTTCAAAAAAGAACATATGTGGGTTAGGAGAGAGAGAAAAAAAAGAAGGGGGGAGGGAAAAACGGAGACAGGAAAAAAAAGATGATCATTTCTCATCGTATAGCTAGGCATATGAACAAAGCAATAGCATATGCCTTTATAGTGTGTACTTGAGAGTGTGTAATTAGGAGCACTAAGTGTCATTTCTGTCTGCTGCTTTGTTCCTCTGCTATCAGCATGAGTCACTGCTGACACGTTTTCCTGACACCAAGAGAAAAATATCGATGAGAGAGGGACCTTCAGCTGCTGATTGATAGCCTCAGCTCTGTTCCTTTTGGGCCTGGTTTGGATTTTTGGAAGACTTTCCAAAAGGGTCCTTGCCTCCAAGGATTTGTCTTTGAAGGATGTGTATGTCTATTTCCTCCCAAACCTGAGGAAGAGATTAGTTAAAATGTCCTTGCCTCCCAGACCTGCTGCCTGGGGAGATTACAGCTGCAAAGAGGTCCAGTTTGTGCTTCTCAGCCTTGCCTAGGGTAGGGGAGGAAGCTGAAGAACAGCCCTACTTAGTCAATTTCTCACTTGGGCTTAAAGGGCTACAGAAACAATAGAAAAACTGTTGACGTTGTGGAAGTTTGTCTGTCTGTCTGTCGCCCTCTGTGGGTCATAAGTTGCGGCAAAAAGGTAAGTCATTCATAGAAAGAAGAGATCGTTAAAATCCAGCAGCTCCGTTTAGGGGTCATTGATACAAATATATAATGAAACAGAGCAGAAAGTTGAATGAATAAATTGAGACTGAATACTAACCACTTAAATTATAATAAGTCAAATTCATTTTTTTTTAAATACATACATATGAAAACTAGAAAAATGTATACATAATTATTAATAAATGAATCCCTAATTATTTTCACCATCGTTGTAAACAAATGTCCAGCCCAGCAGACCTTGTACTACAACCAGGTTTGAAGAACCTCTACATAGTATTCCATTATAGAGTGAAATTGGCATATAAATAGTTGTGCCATATTCTGGGAATGCATACATTCAAAACTCTGTTAGTGATATCACAGTAGTCAATATATCCAGTCAGGTAATGGCATCAGTACAGTAAGACCTTGGATTGTGAAAGCATGCTTGTAATCCAAAGCACTTGTATTTCAAAGCAAATTTTCCCATAAGAAATAATGGAAACTCAAATGATCCACAACCATTTATTCATAAGTCCTTCAATGTATAGTCCATATAAAAAGATCATAGCAATGTGATAGGTTGTGTAGCCATAAAATGTCCATCCACAAATGGAAGCCTCCACAAGGGGATTAGAAGAAAGATACAGCAGGAGCCACAGAGTATAAAAGAGAAGAGAGGCGCCTCTAAGTGGTTACATTTAATGAAGGTACAACATTTAGCAACTCACATGGTTGATGATTAAAAGAGGCACATCTAAGTATGCAGGCATCCGGGGTAAAGCGATCCACATAGACCTTGCATGCCTCTGGTTCTCACTGCTATCAGTGGCTGGGAAGACTACCCTGCAATACAGCGTTCTGAAAGCGAGGCTTGCACCACTCGTGGAAGGGATGACATCAATGGCGGTGAGGAGAATGGTCTATGTGGACAGACCCCGGATGCCTGCATACTTAGATGTGCCTGTTTTAATCATCAACCATGTGAGTTTCCAAATGCTGTACCTTCATTAAATGTAAACATATTGTTACACTTAGAGGTACCTCTCTTCTCTTTTATACTCAGTTGTGACATGACGCTACTCTTATATCAAGACATCGCTTGTATATCAAGTCAAAATTTATATAAAAAAAATAGCTTGTCTTGCAAAACGCTTTCAAACCAAGTTACTCTCAAGCCAAGGTTTTACTGTATAACCAACATTTGCTGAAAATGTTTCTGGTAATATATAAATGCAGCATAGTCCTGTATGCAGAACAGATGATAATATATCAACACTAAAGCTTTCTAGGTTAGAATGTATGCCTTGGAACAGAACCACAAATGAGACCAATCCCGTGTAAAATTTATTGATGAACCAATATGTAAATAACTAAATGTTTAGCAACAAAGCAGATTTCCTTAGGCACAGAATAACTGCCAAAGATATATTTCAACACTGTGTGCAATCAAAGCCAAGATATATCCATTACATTTTTGCATGCACAGTGAGTCTGCCAATAAATGTTGTACACAGATTATTGAATAGCTAATTGCTAGTAATGATTGGAGATGATAATGCAAACTTCACAATGCTTGATACACAACATTAGTTCTATTCGCTGAGACAAATTGCAGAAAAGTGTATAAAATAGTTCAATGAAATTGGTAGACATGTGCACATTGAAATATTTTGTTTCGGAATTTATTTTTTGTCCGAAATTCGTTTTTTTTTTTTTTAGTGTATTTTGTGCGTGTACTCGAGAGAGGAGCCGGACTGCAGGAGTTGGGAGTAGGCAGGCCTCCCCCAGAGGCAATCTGCCACCTTTCTCCATGCCCCGGGTGGCAATGGCGGGTGTGTGAGGGGGTCCTCCCACACAGCCCGCCCTACCTGCTCCGCTTTGAAGCCCAACGGGGCAGAGGGACTCCCTATAAGGGAGTGAGAGGATTAGCCCGCTCAACCAGCCTCATCAGTCCTTCGCCTCTCTTTTAGAGACTGCGTGGTCAAAGTGCGTGTGTCTTAACCCAATTTCGAGTGCGTGTGTAGGTGTGGTGGTTTTTGTGGGAGGGGGGTGGGCATACTAAGCGCAGGCTTACCTCGCATAGCACACCCACCGGGAGCCCTGCTGAGACCACCAAACTCAATTCACATGTAGCCGAGACCGGGATCCGAACCCCTAGCTGCAGAGGTGAATGGCTTGTCAGCGCAGTGCCAATCGCGTTGAGCCTCCGCAGCTCCCCCAAAATTCGTTTTTATTTATTTTGTTTCGTTACAAAAATGCATTCGTCCGAAAATCCGAATTAATTAAGGTCGAATCTGTCATTGAAGGCTTATGGTGTCTGTCGAATGTTCTAAGAAGATTCGACGGAGCAGCTAAACTGTACGTCACATCGTACATTTCCGGTCGAATGTTCCACCTACAAGCTATAGAAGAATTCTAATGTTGTATGACTAGTAATAATTATATTTATAGATTATTATTACTAGTCAACCAACATTAGAATTCTTCTATAGCCTATGGGCCGAGCATTTGACGGGAAATGTACGATTGCAGCGTCGTACAGTTTAGCTGCTTGTCGAATCTTCTTAAAACTTTCGACAGACACCATAAGCCTTCAATTCGACGTTTGTATGTTTTTCTCTGCTTCATCGAATCTTTGTCGTTCATGTCGAATAGCCTACCCCAACGCTGTCTCTATAATGTCGAATCTTTTCTCTCTATGTTGAATCTTTCCTCTCTATGTAGAATAATCTTGGACTAATAGAGTTAAGGTTAGGCACATTCAACCGCAGGTTCAATAAGACGCAGATTGCTATTGTTGTCAGCGTCATGTTGAATCTCTTATCTTTATCGAACTGTTGTAGCAACAAAAATAAAGCATTTTTTATGTTGGATCTTTCGGATTCTACACGTTCGTTTTGGTTTGTTAAAACGATAACGAAAATGCTTTCGGACAAAAACAAATGCACATGTCTAGAAATTGGTGAGATTGGTGATGCCAGTCCAGGAATGAAGTAGTCTATAACATAGGATACCTCCTTCAGCTAATCTCAGTTTTTGCAGACAACACAAAAATAAGCAGGGCAATAACTTCACATCAGGATATAGAAATGTTTTAATGTGGTTTAATGTGGAGAAATGTAAAGTAATGCACTTGGGGGCAAAAAACATAAATGCAAACTATTCGCTAGGGGGAGAACCGCTGGGGGAATCAAGGATGGAGGAAGAATAGATGACAGATTAAGCAATAGCATGCAATGTCAAGCTGCAGCTACCAAAGCTGGCAGAATATTGGCATGCATAAAAAAAGAGATATACTCCAGAGATAGAACGATAATCCTACCACTTTATAAAACTCTGGTTAGACCACATCTGGAGTACTCTGTCCAGTTCTGGTCACCAGTCCTCAGAAGGGATGTGCTGGAGAGAGTCCAAAGAACAAAACTAATAAGGGGACTGGAGGACTTTGATTACGAGGAATGACTGCAAATACTAAACCTATTCTCGTTGGAGAAACAACGCTTGAGAGGAGATATGATAGTGATTTATAAATACCTCAATGGCTATCCCAGCATTGGAAAAAACGATTCAGTCTCAAGGAGTGTAAAGTCCCGTGCACACGGTCGGACCTTTGTCTGACCAAAATCACATCGGAATTCCATCGGCGTAAAAGAGAACATGTTCTCTATTTAAACTTTGCCAAATTCCAATCGTGTGTACGGGACATAAGAGGACACAGGGACACACTATGAGATTGGAGGAGAAGCAGTTTAACCTTAAACTGCCCAGGGGGGTTTTCATTATGAGGGCAATAAGGATGTGGAACTCTCTAACATAAATGGTGGTGGCTGCGGGAAGTATGGATATTTTTAAGAGACTCTTGAATGTGCATCTTAAAGAATACAACATTCAGGAAAATGGGAAATAATAATATACATTGACACACTTACACCTACACAGGATGAACTGGATGGTCTTTATTCAACCTTACCTACTATGTAACTAAAAGTGGTTTCACACTGAAAATTTCAATAGAAAATAGGCCAAGGGATGTGCGTAACGTAGTATCCACTTATAAATCCTCATTGATGAAACACAGCTGTGCATACTGTATGTACATAACAGAAAGTAACATGATCGAGCCTTGATACTGCAGTCTGTTAAATGAGAGAAACTGGAATGATTATACTGGATCAGTTATCCATTGTAAAGCAGAGCCATGTCTTCAAACAATATATGGGGCAAATCTGGCCCATGAACTAGGTTTGTGATGGGGCACGATCACATCATGATGCTATTTTCTAATGTGTTTTGCCACAGCTTCTTCAGCTGGTGTGGCATTTTAGCCAATATAAAGTATAGATTGTGTGTATTTAAAAAATATATTATTTGGGTGGACCTTTTGCAATCTTTAAAAGTCTGAATGTCATCAGAAGAACAAAATGAAAAGCAGTGTCTGGCAGTGCCCAGCAGTGAAACATAAAAGTGCCACATGTAAGAAATAGTTTTCTTCCGGAACCCACTGGGCTCCCAAAGTATAGTGTTGTATTAAACATTAGCTTACTATATACTGTACTGTCTATAGGCGCCCATTAACAGTCAGAAAAAGAGAATCTAAGCAATATTCAATGTTAGGGGTTATACTGTAAAACATTTATACATGATTGTTAGGCTTCATGTACACTGCTGCTGGTTAACCACTTCAGCCCCGGATCATGGCTGCCAAATGACCGCGCCACTTTTTGCGATTCGACACTGCGTCGCTTTAACTGACAATTGGACGGTCGTGAGACGTGGCTCCCAAACAAATCTGACGTCCTTTTTTCCCACAACTAGAGCTTTCTTTTGGTGGTATTTGATCACCACTGCGGTTTTAATTTGTTTGCGCTATAAACAAAAAAAGAACGACAATTTTGAAAAAAAAACAATATTTTTCCTTTTTGCTATAATAAATATCCCCAAAAATATATAAAAATACATTTTCTTCCTCAGTTTAGGCCAATACATATTCTTCTACATATTTTCAGTAAAAAAAAATCACAATAATCGTATATTGATTGGTTTGCGCAAAAGTGATAGCATCTACAAAAAAGGAGTAGTTTTATGGCATTTTTATTTATAATTTTTTTTTTTTACTAGTTATGGTGGTGATCTGCGATTTTTATCATGGCTGCGACATTATGGCGGACACATCGGACACTTTTGACGCTATTTTGGGACCAATGTCATTTATACAGCGATCAGTGCTATAAAAATGCACTGATTACTGTGTAAATGACACTGGCAGGGAAGGGGGTTAAACACTAGGGGGAGATGAAGGGGTTAAGTGTGTCCTAGGGAGTGATTCTAACTGTGTGGGGGCTGGGCTACATGTGACACAACAGTAATCACTGCTCCCGATGACAGGGAGCAGAACATCAGTGTCTTGTCACAAGGCAGAACAGGCATCCCCCAGTTCTGCATCTCCGTGACACAATCGCAGAACACCGGTAGACATCAAGTCTGCATGTCTCGCAGGCACGATCA
Source organism: Rana temporaria (assembly GCF_905171775.1). NCBI lineage: Eukaryota > Metazoa > Chordata > Amphibia > Anura > Ranidae > Rana > Rana temporaria. Next base: position 79,547,125 of record NC_053490.1, on the reverse strand, counting down.
CGGAGCTCGTGGCGCGCGCGCGCCTGCATGGCAGCAATTTCAAAGCAACGTACCCATACGTTGCTTTGCGGACACCAGCCATTATGCCAACGTACAGTGATGAAAATAAGTATTTGAACACCCTGCTATTTTGCAAGTTCTCCCACTTGGAAATAATGGAGGGGTCTGAAATTCTTATCGTAGGTGCATGTCCACTGTGAGAGACATAATCAAAAAAAAAAATCCAGAAATCACAATGTATGATTTTTTTTAACTATTTATTTGTATGATACAGCTGCAAATAAGTATTTGAACACCTGAGAAAATCAATGTTAATATCTGGTACATTAGCCTTTGTTTGCAATTACAGAGGTCAAACATTTCTTGTAGTTTTTCACCAGGTTTGCACACACTGGAGGAGGGATTTTGGCCCACTCCTCCACACAGATCTTCTCTAGATCAGTCAGGTTTCTGGGCTGTCGCTGAGAAACACGGAGTTTGAGCTCCCTCCAAAGATTCTCTATTGGGTTTAGGTCTGGAGACTGGCTAGGCCACGTCAGAACCTTGATATGCTTCTTACAGAGCCACTCCTTGGTTATCCTGGCTGTGTGCTTCGGGTCATTGTCATGTTGGAAGACCCAGCCTCGACCCATCTTCAAAGCTCTAACTGAGGGAAGGAGGTTGTTGCCCAAAATCTCGCAATACATGGCCCCGGTCATCCTCTCCTTAATACAGTGCAGTCGCCCTGTCCCATGTGCAGAAAAACACCCCCAAAGCATGATGCTACCACCCCCATGCTTCACAGTAGGGGTGGTGTTCTTGGGATGGTACTCATCATTCTTCTTCCTCCAAACACGGTTAGTGGAATTATGACCAAAAAGTTCTATTTTGGTCTCATCTGACCACATGACTTTCTCCCATGACTCCTCTGGATCATCCAAATGGTCATTGGCAAACTTAAGACGGGCCTTGACATGTGCTGGTTTAAGCAGGGGAACCTTCCGTGCCATGCATGATTTCAAACCATGATGTCTTAGTGTATTACCAACAGTAACCTTGGAAACGGTGGTCCCAGCTCTTTTCAGGTCATTGACCAGCTCCTCCCGTGTAGTCCTGGGCTGATTTCTCACCTTTCTTAGGATCATTGAGACCCCACGAGGTGAGATTTTGCATGGAGCCCCAGTCCGAGGGAGATTGACAGTCATGTTTAGCTTCTTCCATTTTCTAATGATTGCTCCAACAGTGGACCTTTTTTCACCAAGCTGCTTGGCAATTTCCCCGTAGCCCTTTCCAGCCTTGTGGAGGTGTACAATTTTGTCTCTAGTGTCTTTGGACAGCTCTTTGGTCTTGGCCATGTTAGTAGTTGGATTCTTACTGATTGTATGGGGTGGACAGGTGTCTTTATGCAGCTAATGACCTCAAACAGGTGCATCTAATTTAGGATAATAAATGGAGTGGAGGTGGACATTTTAAAGGCAGACTAACAGGTCTTTGAGGGTCAGAATTCTAGCTGATAGACAGGTGTTCAAATACTTATTTGCAGCTGTATCATACAAATAAATAGTTAAAAAATCATAAATTGTGATTTCTGGAAAAAAAAATTTTGATTATGTCTCTCACAGTGGACATGCACCTACGATGACAATTTCAAACCCCTCCATGATTTCCAAGTGGGAGAACTTGCAAAATAGCAGGGTGTTCAAATACTTATTTTCCTCACTGTATATCTACTGGCGGTGGTCGGCAAGTGGTTAACAGGCAGTTAGGCAGGGTACATAGGGCCGTTTATAGTCGTTTCTAGGCAGTTGAAATTAGAAGCATTTTTTGGAAGCATTCAGGACAGATGTTCAGAAGCATTTGAAACGCCTGTAACAGCTTGTAAACGCGTATAAATGCAGTAACTCATCTTTAGTCGCTTTTCATTTACAGGCATTTTTCATTTTTTGACTATTTGAAAAAACAAAATTTTAAACACAAACGCAGCTAAACGTTGCATGTAAACGAGGCATGTAAACGCAGCAAAACTGACATTTTTAAACATTTGTTACTATCTGTCAAGTTAAATCATTCAGGAGAGGTTGTAACACCACCCGTGTACATTAAGCCTAATCTTGCACCTCTACAAATGACTAAAAAGAAATATATAAGGAGAAGTTGGATAGTTTCCAGAAAAACAGATAATCGGGTCTCCCAGTCCCAGGTATTATTAAAAGAAAAAGAAGGGTCAAGAGAGAATTCAAATGGGATTTTGAAGGGAGACACCAGTACTGTTTTTGAAGGTAAGCACAAAGAACAAAATTATTTAGAAAAATATAAATTTTAATACATCATATAAAAATACACAATACATTGATTTACATAGACTGTAAAAGCGTTTGGGAAACAAGATACTTGGTTGTGCATCTAGACAACATGTTTCACACAGTTTTGCTTCATCAGGGCCTGACACTCATCTTTAGTTTCCTCTGGTCTGTACAGGACATAAGAATATGTCGTTAGTATCAAACAGGTAAAAGAGAAGAAAAAGTTTTACAGGATTTCATCATTACATAATGTAATATTGCATATATATTAGCAGTAAAAACTGCTCTGTGCTCACCTAGTCCGAAAGAGTTGGATGTGTCGCACACCGCTTAGCACATGCGTTTAGTGCCAGTAGGACAACCACTGTGAATATCCCGGAGTCAGAACCACCGTGCAGGTATGTGAGGATATTAGACCATTTCAGCCGGACAATCAAAGGATTATAAAGTTCTAGAAATTCAAAGAATTAATGATGATAGTAATGATGGAAATAATATACTGTTTAATTTAATTTAATTTAACCAGAGGAGCTACTAACATCCCTTAGATGGCCAAGGGCTCATACTCAAAATAGGCAAATAAGATAAGCAATTTTAAATTTAAACTTAATTTTTGATGGAATTGATGCCAACATCAGGACATTGTATTAAAGTATATTATATCTTTTTTTTATTTTTAATATTATAATTAATTCCTCTTTTGCAGGTCTCTCTCTCTCTCTCTCTCTCTCTCTCTCTCTCTCTCTCTCTCTCTCTCTCTCTCTCTCTCTCTCTATCTATCTATATCTATATATACAGTATATATATATATATATATACAGTATATATATATATATATATATATATATATATATATATATATATATATATATATATAAACAAAAATATCCTTGGTGTATAGGTATTCTTATAGGGCCACCAATTTGATAGGTAGATAAGGATTATCAATAGTAAAAAATTATAATAAAAAGCCAGGCAGTAAATATCTAAATGTTCTAATAACATATAAGGAGATAGGAGGGAAAAGAATCACATACTCCTCCTCTCCATGATAGAGCCTATATGGAATGCTCTGATTTAATGGCATCATATAGGTCCATATTACTAGACCAGAGCCATAGATTATAACGGCACATACAGGGAAAGCACAGAGTAACCTCCAGTAATAAGGCCAATGCACACTGAGTAGTAATCATATAAAGAGAGCACTACTCGTGGCCAACATAGATATATAATGACCCAACATATTACAAATTCTTGAAAATAAGGAATTAATACCTATAATAGTTCCCAAACAAGGGAGGAGGAAGCAAATAAGTATTGTCCTGCGGCAGCGTGTTGATCCCCATCCGAGCTAGTAGCACAAAGGCAGTGTGTGTCGGCAATAACGCCAACAGTGCCATCCTTTATGCGAATGGTCTCACCGGAAGTGAAGGGTCACAGATGACCCCTGACATCACTTCTGGTCCGGGTGTCCCTGGTGGCGCATGCACATATGCGTCAGATGGACAGACGCATGGTGCTGGCACATTCCATCACACGCTGAGAGCGTGGACAGGAAGTGAGTAGGGAAAAGAAAGTTCCCTACTCTTCCCAGGGACACAAATATCCACCCATCACCAACGGCACAGAAAAGTGGCACAAGAAGCACCAAAAACAGACAGACTACAAAATAATAACAAAAGATAGATGACGATCTCATATTTCAAAAATGTTAATATATATATAAAAAATGAACAATAACAGTATAGTCTGTCTGTTTTTGGTGCTTCTTGTGCCGCTGCACGGCACTGTATGCCGTTGATAATAGTGCAGCGCAAAAAAGGGCAATTCCATCATGATATAATAACAAAAAATATGAAGAAAGTCCATAATGTGCTCTGGTGCAACATAAATAATCCAACAATGGAAATAAGTGCACAAAAAATCCAAGAGTGATGTCCAGAAAAGAAGAAACCTCCACCAAATGGAAAGGATGGCCTCTCACCTTACTCCCCAGACCAACAAAGGGTCAATCAGCATAGATAAAGCACAGCCAGCTTCCTGCTCTCAGGGATGTCAGCAATATGTAAAGACTCGCTCAATCACGCTGTATTGGAAAAGATCTCATGACCGGAGGTCCTCTAAAAGAGTCTTCATATGATCCCAAAGCAAAGCTCGTCAACCAGCCGATACTCCACGAAAGGGGCGCACCCCATGAAACCATGCGTGGCTTACAAGGAGTCACAACAGCAAGAGAAAGGCACGGAGAAGGAGACCACACCTGCTCCACGGTTCCAAAGAAGTCACAAGAGCCCAGCAGAGTCTCGATAGCCAGACAGCTCACAGCCCTCCCTCTCTCCAGGAACACCTCATGGACACCTGCTGGCTGCTCTTTTCAGGCCTCCTCATAAGCGGGTTAACCCTTACTGTATATTCTGTTGAGGTGTTTTTTGAATTTTACCTTAAGTGCTGGTTTGCATATTTTTATAGTTGTGTGTTGTTTTCCAGCGCTGAATAACTTTCTATTTACTGTATGCCGTTGGACACCTTTTTTATGTGACGTTGGTGATGGGTGGATATTTGTGTGTCCCTGGGAAGAGTAGGGAACTTTCTTTTCCCTACTTACTTCCTGTCCACGCTCCCAGCGTGTGATGGTACAGACCAGAGGAAACTGAAGATGAGTGCAAGGCCCTGATGAAGCACAACTGTGTGAAACATGTTGGCTAGATGCACAACCAAGCATCTTGTTTCCCAAACGCTTTTATGGTCTATGTAAATCAATGTATTGTGTATTTTTATATAATGTATTAAAATGTATATTTGTCAGGGCACAGACCTTTTACGGTCTCTTTCCCTAGTTGGTCCTGGGTGGAATCGAATCCAGGATCTCTCCATTGAAGGTCCAGCTCTTTTGTCTCTGAACCACTGCTCAGTTCTATTCTGTGTGCTGTCCATTGGAGCCTGGTTCTGAAACCTGTACTTCTGTGGACCAATCAGTGGCCAGTGCGGCCTATTTAAGCCAGCCCCTTCCCCTTTGCTAATTGCTGGTTCGTTGTCAGCTTTACCCTGTGAGAGAACCTTGGAAACCTGTATTCCCAGACCTGCTTGACCCGGATTGGACCTTGACTATTCTCTGCCGTCTCCTACCCTTGACCCCTGCCTGCTTATCGGATTTGCTGTTGTCTCCTGCCCCTTGACCTTGGCTTGCTCTCACGGACTTCCTCTGATCTCTCCAACTCCTGACCCACGGCCTGTGACCCGGATTTGCCTTGTTTCCTGTTTGCCCCTTCTGGACTTACCTGCCTGTTCCTGCCTGATCAACGACTGTCTCCAGTCCTCTGCACCTGCCCTGCTTTCGTCAGCTGCACCAGGTCTGCCTACCAGTTCCCGGCACCGGTGTCTCCTTGTGCCGTCCCTCCTCTGTTCTAACTCCAGGGAGTGGTCTGCACAGGGTCGCAAAGGTGAGCCGCCCTCAGCATCTTGGCCTCGGTAAGTAACGTTCCTGACAATATTTCTCTAAATAATTTTGTTCTTTGTGCTTACCTTCAAAAAGTACTGGTGTCTCCCTTTAAAATCCCATTTGAATTGAGAACCCTGTTCTCTCTTGACCCTTTGTGTTCTTTTAAATGACTAAAAAGGTAAGCAGTGGAAATAAGACCCTTCCTTCATCCTAACCTTCTGGTTTCTCCATGGGCCTCATAGTCCTTTTGGGACTCTTTGCAGAAGTAAGTCTGCACAAGTAGGATGTTCTTTTTTAGGTCTTACCCTACTACAGGGAGCTTAAAGTGATTTTCAAGGCAGAGTTTTTTTTAATTTTAATGCATTCTATGCATTAAGATAAAAAACCTTCTGTGTGTAGCAGCTTCCCTCAGCCCCCCTAATACTTACCTGAGTCTGATCTTCCTCCAGTGATGTGCTCGCCTTGGCCGCCCAGGACTCTCCCTCCTGAGTGGTTGAGGAACAGCAGCGGTGCCATTGGCTCCTGCTGCTGTCAATCAAAGTTAGTTAGCCAATCAGGAGAGAGAGGGGGCGAGCCGAGCCACAGCTCCATGTCTGAATAGACACACAGAGCACCAGCTCGGCTCGGGTACATCTGTAGCAAGCCACTTTCTGTGGGGACACTCAACAGGAGGGAGGGGCCAAGTGAGACAGTGAGGGACCCGAAAAAAGGAGGATCTGGACTGCTCTGTGCAAATCCACTGCGTAGAGCAGGTAAGTATAATGGCCCGGATTCACAAAGCACTTGCGCCGACGTATCTCAAGATACGCTGCGTAAGTGCAAATATGTGCCGTCGTATCTGTGCGCCGGACCCACAAACTAAGATACGCCTAAAAATAGGCTTCATCCCGCCGACGTAACTTGCCTACGCCGCCGTAGCATGGGCGTATATTTAGGCTGGACACATGGTGGCGCTCCCATTGATCAGCCATTCAAATATGCAAATTAGGAAAATACGGCGATTCACGAACGTAAGTGCGTCCGACGCAGGCTACGACTGGTGCGCGTAAGTTGTACGTCCGGCGTAAAGTTAAGCCCCATAAAGGAGGTGTAACCCAGCAGCAGACATGCAAAGGTCTGCACCAAGGAATACAAGCCGGCGTATTTTACGTAGTTTACATTGGACGTGAGTCTGGCTGGGCGTAGGATACGTTCATGGCGTAGGCAGTGATCCGGCGTATCTTAGGCAGTTGTTCCGACGTGGTTGTGAGCATGCGCAAGGGGATGCGTCCATGGCACGACGCATGCGCAGTTCGTTAAACGTACTTGTCTGACGCTCGGACCATCATTTACATGGGGTCACGCCTCATTTGCATGGGTTTGCATGGGTCAAGCCCACTTCCACCTACGCCGGCCTGCGCCTTCGAAACCTACGCCACGCCGGCGCAGCGTGGGGAGCACTGGCTTCCTGGATTCCATGCTTGCCTCTCTGCGCTGTGTCGGCGTAGCGCACAGGGGTGATGCGCTGCGGCGGCGTAATGTACGCCACTGTCTGTGAATCCGGGCCTATGTTTTTGTTTTGTTTTTTAAATAAAAAAAATAAAACAAGACTTTACAATCACTTTAAGATGATTTTTCATGGAATAGAGGGCTAAGCCATCAAGCAATATAAAATAAGCAAAAACAACTACATATGTGTAATTGGATTTTCATTGTTTCCTCCATGTACTGCTTGTCTTAGGCCCACATACTTTCCTTCGTTTTGTCCTGCTACTGTTAAAACAAATGCTGGGTTGGACTGAGTTGGAGTAAGTATCCTAAATGCGGAAAAGTATTTGAGAAAGTTTTTAGTTCTTCTGTTACTCCTTGGCACTACAGCCCATTAAATATATACAAAATAGTACTTCCAAACATTTTCTTAAACACTAACCATCTCTATTTGGCGCGCAGGCCTCCCGCACAGCCAAGGAGAAGCACAGGGATGGAGCGGAGAGACTTTTCTCCAGAGTACTGGATGCGGGTCCCGGCGCTCTCCCGGAGAGACAGAGCGAGCTGGCCGGGGGAATATCTGATACGGACGATACTGTCCCTCTGGAGGATGGCGGAGGCCCGGAATTCCTATGGAGCGCCGTGAGTACTCCTAATAGCAACCCCACTAGGCCGCAGTCTCTCCCCAGCCCTGCCTCTGATAGTGAGCCCTCACTTAGAGACATTTTTGCGGCCATTACCACGTGCAATACCTCCCTAGCTGCCCTGACTGCTGACATCAAAGGGGTTAAAGCGGAAATAACATTTTTGAGGCAAGATGCACAAAAATTGAGGGAAAGAACCTCTGCTGCAGAGGGCAGGATAAGCTCCATTGAGGATGACATGGCCCCCATGCAAAGAGATCTCTCATATAATAACCATCTCCTCACTCAACACTCATCCCGATTAGAGGAATTAGAGAACAGAATGAGAAGGAATAACGTGAGACTGGTTGGTTTGCCTGAAAGAGCTGAAGGAAAGGACCCTGTTGAGTTTATTGAAAACTGGCTGGTGTCTGCTTTTGGCAAAGAAGCTTTCACTCCATTATTCTCAGTTGAGAGAGCACACAGAGTGCCTTCTCGGCCTCTGCCACCGGGGGCCCCTCCAAGACCCTTTCTGTTTAAATTGCTCCATTATAAAGATAGGGATGCTATACTGCGCAATGCTAGGCTTAAACCTGAAGCCATGAAGATTGATAATGCTAAAATCTCCTGCTTCCCTGACTTCTCTGCTGAGCTACAAAAGCAACGTGCAAAGTTTATAGACATTAAACGCCGCCTCAGAGCTCTAGATGTAAAATATGCTATGCTATACCCCTCCAAGCTAAGGGTGGAAGCTCTAGGCTCCGTTCACTTTTTTGACCTTCCGTCTTCGGCCGCACAGTGGCTGGACAGAGAGGAACGCTCAATCCGTGATGGTCGCATCCAACGCCGCGCTCAACAGGACGGGTAATACTCTGATTTAATTATCGCTGACAACTACCTGTTTGTTCCTATTCCAAGGCGGAGAAGCTGCTGATGTTTAATCCACATTTTACTAATTGGGCTACTTTGTTTTAGCTGCTGAGAAGTTTGAACACTTTGGTGCACTTCCACTGTTGCCCCCATGTGGATTTGGCTGCGGCCCCACCTTGCCTACGAGCACATAAGTTTGGCCATGTTGGCCTATGGTTATATGACTTTGTTTTTTCTTCTACTATCCCTTCATCTTCTGTGCAACCTCGCTGGAGGACCACCTCGATTCGTCGTGTACCACTCCCATCCTGAACTTGCCACCCCTCTTGTGACTACCTCAACTGCGTATTGCTCATTGCTCTCTGTATCGTTCCTACTACTGGTGCTGCACCTTCCTACCCCGATACATATCTCTTGCATCTGCCGGAGGTCGGATGCCCATTTTCTCCTTGCCGGTCTGATCTACCACCCTCATACTCAGTATGATAGTACTGTTATTACCATGCATGTTTTACCTGTTTCTAAACTACAATGGCTGCATTGACTAGATTTGTGTCTTGGAATGTGAGGGGTTTAAACAACCCGGTTAAGCGCCTGGCCGTGCTCCGTACGGTCAAGCGAATAGCTGCTGATATTATTTGTCTGCAGGAGACTCACCTCCCCCCGACCTCCACACCCCAATTTGCGGTAAGGCAATTTAGCCACCAATTTCATTCTACCTTCTCAGTGTACTCGAGGGGGGTGAGTATCCTGGTCAAGCAGGGCGCGCAGTTTACGGTCCTGAAAACACAAATTGACCCCGATGGGAGGTATATCTTTATCTTATGCTGTATACACGGTACTAAATGTATTTTGGCTGGAATATATATTCCTCCTCCGTTTTCATCTAGTATATTGAAGGTATTGACAGATTTCATGGCCCGCTTTACGGGAATACCTGTATTAGTGATCGGTGATTTTAATAACTGTCTGGATAATACTAGGGATAGAATGTCTGCACAAGGAGAAGTGGGAGTACGGGGAGGGAGCGGGCCTACTTCGTTTGCCCGCTTAATAGCGGAAATGGGCCTCACAGATGTCTGGAGAGCTCATAACCCGGAGGCCAGGGTTTACTCCTGTCAATCGGCCTCTATTGGTTGCTTGTCCAGAATTGACCTTGGTTTGGGGAATGATTTGCTCCTACCAATGTTAGAGTCCTCCCAGTACCACCCCAGGCAGGTCTCGGACCACTCCCCATTGTCAATAGACATCAGGTGTGGAGCCCGCAGGGGTAATACCCTTTGGAAGCTCAACCCCTTCTGGCTATCGCTTATTCCAGATCCAGATCCTATCCCGGAGCTACTCACAAATTTCCTTGAACGAAATTTGAACACGGCAACATTGAACGTGGTATGGGATACGATTAAAGCCTTCCTCAGAGGCCAATTCATTAGGGAAATTTCCAAGGTCAAAACGTCCACAAAGAAATGGGAGATGTCGGTGCTGGAGGAGGTAGGATCCTCTGAAAGCAGATATATAGCTGACCCCACGGACGATAATAGACGTTCGTGGCTAGCGGCACAAACCTTACTTAAAGACCTATCCATGCAGTTAGCTGAAAATAAACGTTTCTTCCTACAGCAGAGCCACTTTGAAGAGGGTGAAAACACAGGTCACATGTTAGCACTACTAGCTAGATCACAACAATCATCCTCTCACATTACGTCGATCACGAATCACGCGGGGACTCCGTGTCACTCAACTAAGGAAGTCATAGAGACCTTCAAACTCTTTTTTCAGGAAGTATACTCTTCCAAAGTTAACCCCACTCAGGCCGAGATTTACACGTTTCTAGACAAATACCCCATTCCATCTTTGTCTGCTTCGGATGTTGCCCTGCTCAATGCTCCTCTAACAGAGGAGGAATTACTAGAAGCACTAGCACACTCGAAAAATGGTCGAGCCCCGGGGGCTGACGGGTTACCATCCGAAGTGTACAAAAGATATGCTGCCCAACTCCTCCCTACTCTTCTTAAAGTCTATAATCATGCACTTGACACGGGTTTCCTTCCCCCATCCATGAATGAGGCCCTTGTGGTGGTCCTGTTGAAACCTGGTAAGGATCCCTTGTCACCGGATTCCTATAGGCCGATCTCACTTCTGACATGTGATGTCAAGCTGTTGGCCAGGGCTCTGGCTAGCAGGTTGGCTAAATGCATACAAAAAGTGATTCACAGAGATCAGTCGGGGTTTATCCCGACGAGGTCAACTTCGCAGAACTTGCGCAGACTTTTCTTAAACTTGCAAATTCCCCCGGACAATGTAGGAAATAGGGCGGTTCTATCGTTGGACGCCGCCAAGGCGTTCGACAGCGTAGAATGGCCCTATCTTTGGGAAGTCCTGAGTCGATTTGGGGTGGGATCCACGTTTTTGAAGTGGGTTCAGCTGTTGTATAGTTCCCCGTCGGCGAGAATGCGCGTCAACGGGGAAGTATCAGAACCCTTCCATCTTGCTAGGGGCACCCGGCAGGGGTGCCCTTTGTCGCCCCTGTTGTTTGCCCTGGCTCTCGAACCACTGGCCATTCACATCAGGCATATGCAGGAAATAGTGGGGTTTCAGAGAGGACCTAGGAAAGATGTTGTCTCCCTTTATGCGGATGACACTCTAATATACTTGGGAGATACAGACGGCTCTTTAAAAAATGTTATGAACCTAATTGCTGGCTTCGGTCGGCTCTCGGGTTTCTCTATTAACTGGAATAAATCGGTCCTTATGCCCTTAGATCCCCTGCCGGGTCCATTGCCTGACTGCGCAAGGGACATTGCTGTGGTGGATGAATTTCGTTATTTGGGCATACAGGTCACACCACTCCCGCTTCAATACCTAGACAGGAATCTATCTCCACTACTACAAAAACTCCGCCTAAAATGCTCAGCCTGGAGGAAATTGCCACTGTCTGTGACTGGTAGAGTCAATTTAATTAAGATGGTTTGGGCGCCTCAGCTCCTGTACATCTTTCACAACTCTCCAATTTGGATTACACACAAATGGTTTACTCAGATAGACTCTCAGTTTAGGGAACTAATCTGGGGGGGAAAAGTGGCTCGTATTAGTCTACACTCACTGCAACTTACAAAAGATCAAGGGGGCCTCGCGGTCCCACACTCGAGGTTCTATTTTATAGCCTCACAGCTCCAGCATCTTGGTAATTGGGCTGTGGTTGATGACTCGGATCCGATCAGGTCATTGATAGTCCCAATAGATTCGGCACTCCCGGCACTGGTGTATCTGGAGGCTGGTCTTACCCAGTTCCCTGATACTCTTCCCACGATAACTCTATTGAACACTCTATGGAAATATGTGAGAAACACTTTTAAACTTAAAGCGATCTGCCAGTTCACTCCAATTTGGAGAAATAAATACTTAGGAGAGCTCTTTACACTGAAGGGCTTCGGCCCATGGGAGAGGCTCGGGATACATTATGTTACCCAGTTGTTCTCTGGCACTGTCTTTAAAACTTTTGCGGCCATGAAAGAGGACTTTGGGTTACATAACACCCAATTCTATCAATACCTACAGTTGAGACACGCAGTACAGTGTGAGGGTAGACTCTCCCCACTGATTGTGGTAGCGCACCCTCTGATGAGAGATGTGCTCTCCACGGAGGACAGGGCAGGTATGATTTCACGGGTATATGCAAGACTGCTCCAACACACTCATGATGCCAGTAAACTTCCCTGCAGACGTGGGTGGGAGCGTGACTTGGGACCTATAGATGGGGAAACCTGGGAGTTGTGTCTGACATCCGCCCCCTTAGTCTCAGTCTCTGCATCTCAAAGACTATCACATTTATATTTACTACATAGGGTGTACAGGACCCCAGCCAGGCTACACAAATGGGGCTTTAGGGACACCCCCTTGTGCCCAAAATGCACTGCACAAACTGGTGATCTGCTACACATGATGTGGAAGTGCCCCAAGTTATTCCGGTATTGGAAATTCGTTCTGGATACTATAGCTCAGGTGTTTCAGATACCAGTTATTACTGATCCAGTGGTTTGCCTCCTTGGTGCCTTGGAACTACCTGACCTTCCCCCAAATGGCCATACCGCAGTGCTAAGATTGCTCTATCTTGCCCGCAAAGAGATAGCTAAACTATGGATAACCCCTAGGGTACCAACAGGCACACAATGGGTGACACAGGTCAACAGTATTTTAATACGCGAAAAGTTAACATACCAACATCGGGGTGCATTAAAGAAATTTTATTCTATGTGGCAGCCATGGCTAGATGTGCCGGGACTAGGCCCCTTGCAGTTGGTGAGGGACAGATTATTGCAGGGATAAAATGCCTTTGTTTCAGGGTGTGGGAATGCAACTGCGCTGTGAATAGAGAGAGAGAGAGTGGGGCATGCTACACCACTCATTGGAGAACCCAAAGAGGTGCTGAGAACATAATGGTGGTCCACAGTTCTTTTTTCTCTTTCTTTTCCCCTCTTCTTCCTTATCTTTTTCTTCCTTTTTTCTCTCTTTCTCACTCTTTTTCACTACCTGTCTCCCCTCCTCCCTTTGCTCTCAACCTTAGTTTGTGAAACTTCTTCTCACCCCCTGAGATTGCAGTCGGATGCTTCTGTGCACAGTCAGACTACATTCACCAGGGTAATAAAGCATACTGATTGTAGTATTGTAAAGTGTAACACTTTCTCATAACTGCCTTGTTTACGTTTATGTTGGCAGGTATGCCATTAGAGTACATTGGTATTAGACCGAAACTTAATATACGCTGATATAAGATTGTATCCTGACCCTTTTTGCTTTTTTCCTGTATACTGCAAATGATACTTACCTGTCTGTGTGCAACCATGTGATTGTATCTCTATTTTTCTACAATAAACTTGTTTTTTGATTTAAAAAAAAACCATCTCTATTTGACATTTGCTGAGCACGTATTTACAGCCCAATAGCAATCTCTTTTCCAGGGAAATACATTTTCTGAGCTAGGTAGCATTTTTCTATTTATGAGGGATGTGAAAGAGCAATGTTCTTAGCCAACCATGCGTAAAAACTATTTTTGTAAGAAATAAATAATGTTCAAACTCCTTTTCTTACTTATGTACTGTTTCAATGGTTGAAGATTAATATATTTAGGCTATATTAAATCTTAGGTTTTTTTTAAGCAATGTCTGCAGCTGATTTATTCACTTACGGAGCATGTGGCTTCTTAATCTTTTATTCTTCCCTATGTTCCAGCTGAAGCTGGTGCCATGACCCTTGATCCAGCTTTCAGTTTTCAGGGTGGCTTCATTCTCTTTCAGCATCCAATGGAGCCACCGTTGCATGCAGGGGCTAAAGTTGTGTCTCTCTACACTGTGTGCAGCAATAGAAAAACACAGCCCCATAGCCCAGTATGGTAAGATACTCCCCTGCTCCTCCCTTCAAGTTAACAGACTGGCTCAAAACAGCACAGTCTACTGTTAACTCTATCCTGTAATGACAGAAAGTTCAGGGAAGCAGCAAGGCGAGTGTAGAAGCAAGCAGTATTGAAAGCTGAAACCTGAAAGTGCTGGGTTAAGAATTTTAACAAATAGTGTACTGTAGAGTGTTTATTTTATTGTGCTCAATGTGTTAAACTAAAAAATTATGAGAGTTTAATACCATTTAAAAAAAAAAAAGGAGAAGTGTTACTGAGCTTTTTAGGTCATAGCTTTCTTGTGGATCACAGGAGTGTACTTACTTTTTCCCTTCTGTGATCCAGAGTCAGCCTACAGCAGACTGTTGCCCACTATTAACTAAAGTGGCAGAGCTGCTACAGACTCTGGGAGGATCTAAACAATATTGTCAGAGTGAGATCCAGAGCCAGCTGCGCCCACCCCTCTCCAGCTCAGAGCTCCAGTGAGCGCTGGAGAAGCAGAGTAGAGAGTGGTAACTGATAGTCACTGCTCTCTGCTCTGAGCAGACTAAGAACTGAGTGATCAGCACTCATGTGTTGACTCATTTCTTAGGCTTAGAGCCAATGTGGGACAGATGCAGATGCACATTGATGCTGTTGCATAAAGGTGAGTATGTGTGTTTGTTTACAAACATCTCTAATGTTGGTGCTGTTTCCCGCCATGTTGGGGTTCCACAATTACTGCAATTCCATAAAATATGATAGTCAAATTAACTGGATCATGTTCAGCCTGTTACTGGCATCTATGTGGTGTGAGGTGGTGGATTGTCTCATGCTGCACTGTTCTGACAAAAAATGTACCGTATGCAGTACCTTTTTCGACACACCACCTGGGCAACACAATGGTGTGAACCAGCCATATAGAAGACATTGTCATGTGGTGAGACTGCCCTTAAATAGCCATCCAACACAACCCACATCTTTTAAGCTGACAGGCTCAGAGAAGCATACTGATAGTGGAGGCATTGCGGGCCAGACAGAGTGAGCCAAAGGGCCAGATGTGG
Organism: Rana temporaria; assembly: GCF_905171775.1. Classification (NCBI taxonomy): domain Eukaryota; kingdom Metazoa; phylum Chordata; class Amphibia; order Anura; family Ranidae; genus Rana; species Rana temporaria. Next base: position 79,532,009 of record NC_053490.1, on the reverse strand, counting down.
CCAGCAGCACATGCTGTCCTATGAAAGTATGGTGGTATTTAGAAATCTGGTGTGTTTCGGTAAACCAGAACATGATTGGGTAATCTCTGGTCAGTAAGAGCATGAATACCTTAACAAAAATGGCACCACTAGCTTCCTGATGACACATTATTTAAGTGAAACGCGTTGAGGCATAGTGGTGCAACGCACATGTCACTTCCTGCCACTTGGATGATCACATCCGAGGACTGGAACAAATGCTGGCTTCTCTGAACGGAGCGACGTGAAAGCTATAGATATGGATTGCTGGTTAGACTGGATTGTAAATGTGAGTTGAGTTTTTATACCGGATGTTTTTATAAATTGAATAAATATGTTGCACAATGATGGCAATTTCTGATTATATGACTGAGTGAAAGGGGAGATCATAAAATTGGACACAAGATCCCTGATGGATTGGATAATTACACTTATTTTGGATGGTTATCTGGTGAGCGAAAATTTTAAATGGTGGAGGAATAAACACAATATTTGTGGTGGACAGCATGCACAAGCACTGAACTGGATAATATTATTCAAAGGAGAGTGATTACATGCTAGAAATCATGACCTTGCATGGATGGACATTTTATGTTAATATTTTAGAATTTATGTTTTAATATTTGGGCAGAGTATACAGTGGTGTTGGTTGATTTTCATAAGTACATTGATATATATTGTTCTAGCACCAGGGGTTAAGTCCTGGGGAAAAAAGTGTGGGAACTCCCACCCAAGATCCACTCCCCCACCAAAAGAAAAAAATATGATACGCTCATATGCATAATTACTAAACTGCATGTTTTTTTTTTTTCGATCCACTGTACCCTAGTAATCCTTTATGTTACTGCCCACTTCCTGTATATGGATTCATCGGGTAGTGTGCGGGTATTCCGTCACTTCCTCGATGCCGCAATGTCTCCTGGGAGCTTTTGTCATTAAACTCGCAGCAGACCTCCGCAATGTCTCCTGGGAACAATGACAAAAGCTCCCAGGAGACATTGCGGCATCGAGGAAGTGACGGAATACCCGCACACTACCTGATGAATCCATATACAGGAAGCGGCCAGTAACATAAAGGATTACTAAGGTTCGCCTGCCCCTGACAGTGACTCGAGCTGGGCATCACCGCTTAGTGAAGGATTGGCTCGGGCGGCTCGGCTGCTCTAGTCCTGCAAAGGGAACTGCATTCCTGCTGTGAAAAAAGTGCAGGAACCCCGTTCCCACGCGTTCCCGCAGGACTTGAGCCCAGTCTAGCATGGCCATTTATATATACCCTTGCAGGCACCTGCCTACAAACTCATTCTTCCCTCTCTCTCTACTTACAGGAGAATCAGCAGCAGGGGGACCCATAGGCTCTTGCTGCTGTCAGTAAAATCCTGTGAGCAGGGGGTGGAGGGCAGGGCTGACCCACACTGTGTGTCTATTAATGCAAACAGCCCAGATCGAGCATGCAGGAGTGTCCCCATAGCAAGCGGCTTGCTATGGGGGCATTAAAAGCAGAGAAGGAGCCAAGATCAGCAGCAGGGACCCCGGAACAGGAGGTTCAGGGCCTCTCTGTGCAAATTCTATGTTTATAATTTTTTAAAAAAAATTGCCTTTACGACCTTTTGAAAATAATATTTCCCACAAATCTCCTAACAGTAAGGGGGTTTGTGGAAGATGGGGATTTTAAAGTGCCCAAAAAGTTTGTTCAATCCAAAAAATCCATCTAAAAACAATATGCCTTATTTGTACAAAGATTTTTTTTAAAACAATTAAAGGTACAAAAGCTCTAAAAAGCATATTATCTTATACGTTATTCACATACAGTACATAAGTATCAACACAACATCAAAACAAATAGGAAAATAGTCATATATAATTTTCTACATACAGAGTAAATAAACAAAGGAAAAAATATGAGTTATATATACTGTAGCATTGTAAAATGGAGGGAAGGGGAAGGGATCAAGGAACCAGGGGAACCCAAAAAAAACTTTATGACCAGGTCATAGCTTAATTCCAGCATTTTATTTCTTGTTTTGTTCTGTCTTAGACAGTCAATAAGAGTTAGAACTCCTTGGGGGGGATTGGCTAATAACAGGAAGTTATAGGAATTCTCTCCAATAGGGACAGAGACGGCAAAAAAAAATGTGGGGATGAGTAACAACCGCTGTCTGAATATTCCTACCCCAGTGAAACCAGTTGCCCTCATATTTTTGTCCCGGTGACATTCTTAGGGAAATGTCATACATCTAGCAAAATGTAAAAATGGTTTAAACTCTTCCCCACCCAATCCAATTTTTTTTCTTTTTTAAGTGACTGGTGTGCAAGCAGGTAAAAATCATGTTCACGGTCTCTTTACCCTTTTCCTATTAATGGACCATGATATTCTATCAAATAAACTTATGAGAAGGTTTCCATAAACCAGCACTGCCCACCTTCCTCTTCTAATACTGGACACTGCAAAATAAATAAATCTTTCTTTTTCCACACTCTTCTTTCCCCATCCAGGTCACATTAACAGGGCAGGGCATTCACACCCTTTTTAGACGTGTCAAGTCACTTTAACTTATCAAGTGGTTGGTTGAAAATACTTTAAATAATGAGAGGCTTCTTGAATTTCCTGGTGAGAGTGTTGCCAACCCCCAAAGTGAAATTTACTGGCAAGATATCAACATTTACTAATGCCACCAATTTTTTACTGGCAAACATCATTACATTTACTGACAGAGCCACATTTTTTACTGGCACTGCAAAAAAGTTCCTTAAAATGCCAGTTGTATGTGCTAAACAGTGCAAATATCAATATTTAAACAATAAATATGTAGCTAGTGCTATTAGCAATGTGTTTAAATAAAAAAAAAATCTTCATTAACTTGGACATGGAACAGGGGTCAGAGGCTGTGTGGACATGGTACAGGGGTCAGAGGCTGTGTGGACATGGTACAGGGGTCAGAGGCTGTATCGACATGGTACAGGGGTCAGAGGCTGTGTTGACATGGTACAGGGGTCAGAGGCTGTATGAACATGGTACAGGGGTCAGAGGCTGTGTGGAAATGGTGCAGGGGTCAGAGGCTGTGTGGACATGGTATAGGGGTCAGAGTCTGTGTGGACATGGTACAGGGGGTCAGAGGCTTTGTGGACATGGTATAGGGGTCAGAGGCTTTGTGGACATGGTATAGGGGTCAGAGGCTGTGTGGACATGGTATAGGGGTCAGAGGCTGTGTGGACATTGTACAGGGGGTCAGAGGCTGTGTGGACATGGTACAGGGGTGAGTGGCTGTGTGGACATGGTACACAGGGTCAGAGGCTGTGTGGACATGATACAGGGGTCAGAGGCTGTGTGGACATGGTACAGGGGTCAGAGGCTGTGTGGACATGGTACAGGGGTCAGAGGCTGTATCGACATGGTACAGGGGTCAGAGGCTGTGTTGACATGGTACAGGGGTCAGAGGCTGTATGAACATGGTACAGGTGTCAGAGGCTGTGTGGACATGGTGCAGGGGTCAGAGGCTGTGTGGACATGGTATAGGGGTCAGAGTCTGCGTGGACATGGTACAAGGGGTCAGAGGCTTTGTGGACATGGTATAGGGGTCAGAGGCTGTGTGGATATGGTATAGGGCTCAGAGGCTGCGTGGACATGGTACAGGGGGTCAGAGGCTGTGTGGACATAGTACAGGGGGTCAGAGGCTGTGTGGACATGGTACAGGGGTGAGTGGCTGTGTGGACATGGTACACGGGGTCAGAGGCTGTGTGAACATGGTACAGGGGGTCAGAGGCGGTGTAGACATGGTATAGGGTCAGAAGCTGTGTGGACATGGTACAGGGATCCCAAGCCCGCAGCAATCTTTTTTAGGACCACCGCTGCCTGTTAAGGTACATTTACAGGCAGCCTGAAAATGGGCTGAAATTTACGGGCTGCTCATAAATTAACGGCTGTTGGCAACACTGCCTAGTGACGTGACACATAAATGGCTTCTCTCATTTTCATGTATGCATCGTTTCAAAGCAAATCCATTAAAGATTAGGTTGGACTATGCAATTTTTTACAATGTTTTAATTTTCTTTATTATTTTGGTAAAATTATGCATCTTATTATGCATTGGCGAGTTTTCCTAAAACTGGGGCACAGCTGTGCACAGTGACCAATCAGCCTCTAACTTAAACTTGTTCAATTCAGCTTCAAAAATAAAACCTAGAAGCTGATGTCTATGAATGCACACAGCTCGAGATTGAGTGGCTTACAATGGGGGCACTTAAAGAAGAGAAGGAGCCAAGATCACCAGCAGGGACCCCAGAACAGGAAATTCAGGGCCACTCTATGGAAAATCCATGTTTATTATTTAATAAAATAAATATATTTTGCGACTACTTTATAGCTAATATTCCAGCATTTTTTTCTTGTTTTGTTTTATCTTAGACAGAGTCACGAAGAGTTAGAACCTTTGCAATATTTTATTTGTTTTTCCAGGCGCCTGCATAAAAGTTACTATACTACAGAACACCAGAAGTTGAATGTCATGATAAAAAAAATATATAAATGTATGTTTATAATGTACACTTCCTTATCTCAGTGAATATGATTACTGTCAATTGCTTCTAGGTCTCTCCCAGTTCCCAGAGATTTGTGAGTGCAAAGACACAGAGCTGGAGTGTGCAGAGGCCAATTTACAAGCAGTACCACACGTGTCAAGCAATGTAACTCTTTTGTAAGTAGATTTCGGATTTCTATTAGCTTGTTATTTCCTTAATAATTCATCACTAACAACCCTCACTCAAAGTTGTCCATCCTGTCCAGACATATCCTGCCCATCATCATCTCTCCTCCCAAGAAAATACACATAAATTATTAACAGGCAATTTTGTTTTTGCTCAGGGTTATTGAAAAGTCTAACTGACCTTGAAACTCGATATCAGACTTGTCTGCTATTTAAAACGTATTGTGCTACAGTTGCGTGTACCATATAATAACAAATAATGCAAGAATATGCACTCGGATTGACATTATATAATACTGTGCATTGTTCTACGATGTCCTCAAGCATTTCATCCCATCACTTTTTAAGAATTGCCTTTATATAAGAAGTTGGTAAAATATTGAAAGTTGTCTCAATATGTATTTCCTTGAATTTCGTTAAATTAAGAGCTTCTAATGAGTGAAGCATGAAAGTTGAGTGCGTTGTCCTTGTTTCACTGATAAAAAGTCCTCATTAGAGGTGATTAAAAGCACAGATTTCCCAGTGGCAGATTGGCAAAGGAGAACTCACGTAAGATATCTACTTTGCATCAATTTGCCTAAATACACGACTGTGTGGTTTAATAATAGCATGTCCTTTAAATCTTAATGAGTTCATCAGTAATTTGCAGGGTTCCCAAATTAGAAAAAGGCCATTTTTTTTAAAACATAATAAATCCCTGCGTCACAGAAAAATCAGAGGATCATGGATATGTAGTCTTGACACAAGCATGAACTCCAATTCCATTTGACAGCTTCCATTTGACAGAAATTTCCCCAGAGGCATCTTAGAAGAAAAACGAACAGTGTTAGGATATAAAACAACCAGGACTTTTAAGTTGTAGTATGGCAGTGGGTGTAAATTAAAAACCAAATAAAAGAGACAGAGACAGACCATATAAAGCTCATACTTAATGGTCAGTCCGCCCCTGACTGTAACTGAGTCACTCAGGCACTGCCCGAGGGCCCCATGCCACTAGGGGGCCCCATCAGGGATGCCAGGCTCAGTAAAACCAGGGACAGTATGTAAAAATCTATGTTTTTTTTACATCTGTCCCTGATATGTCCGAAACCGACATGCTTTTGATGTGAAAATCCCGCGATATTAGCTGCATTGCCTTCTGGCCATCTGTAAGCCCAGGGGCCCCCATAATCTTCTATTGCCCGGGGGCCCCATGAGTTGTCAGTCCGCCCCTGGTTACAGTGGACTCCAGGGACTTTAATTTCAACAGGCTTTTAGCATATCCCTCCAATTTCAATGGGAGCACCGATTAATTTGCCACTCTTTTTGTCTCTCTCCTGTCTGCATTGCAAAAGCCTGCTTCCTTGTCCTAGAGACTTATTATGCAATGGCAAGACATGTATCAATCTTTTTCAACCCACACACTAACATAAAGCCAAACTACATAAGTGCAATCTTTACACTATATCTAAAGTCCAAACTATTTGGATAAAGGAATAAAGGAATAGTTGAAACCCCTTAAGTTTGTTTATGTATGCCACTGAGAGATTTCTTTTCACATCCTGTCCTGAAACTCAATACATACTGAGAGGAAATGTGTCCAAAAGTGAGGGGTATCCCCTATTAAACAGTTCTCATTGTCACCAGAAAAAGAGTTCCCATTGGAAAATTTCCTCTTCATTTCTGTTTCAGTAAACAACAAATAATGTATCTCTGCGCTGGCCTAAAGGGCTGCAACCCAAATCTTGGAATATGAATAAAAGCAAACAAAACTAGTAATGGTGTGCTGTTCCTATAAGTGAATGAAATCAAGCTAATTAATTTAATCTTGTAACAAATGATGACTCGACTTTTAGGTAAATGTGTACTTAAAAAATACTTTGCTCCAAACAAATAAAGAGTGAAGTGCACATATAAATCTTAAATTAAATGCATGGATCCTCCCTTCCCAGTAGACGACAGTTTTGTGGAAATGTGTCGGCTGGAAAGTAAATGTAACATCATCTGAACTGACTGGATGAGTAATACCGCCACCAGAGATACTGCTCATGCTCAGATTTATTTACCTTGATATAAGTCTAAAGCCTCGTACACACGACCATCCGATGAGAACGGTCCAAAGGACCGTTGTCATCGGTTAACCGATGAAGCTGACTGATGGTCCGTCGCGCCTACACACCATCGGTTAATTAACCGATCGTGTCAGAACGCAGTGACGTAAAAAAACAACAACGACGTGCTGAAAAAAACGAAGTTCAATGCTTCCAAGCATGCGTCGACTTGATTCTGCGCATGTGCGGGTTTTTAACCAATGCTTTTGCATACTAACGATCAGTTTTTGACCTATCGGTTAGGCGTCCATTGGTTCAACTTTAAAGCAAGTTCTCATTTTTTTGACCGAAGGTAAAATAACCTATGGGGCCTACACACGATCGGTTTGGACTGATGAAAACGGTCCTTCAGACCGTTGTCCTCTGGCGATCCTATCTCGTGTACGAGGCCTAACATTTACCTTTTTAATAAAATCTCTGGCTGTTTTACACTATGAGGCTTCTCCCTTCTCTATATATGGTTCTTGGACATACAGGCCCAGATTCACATACCTCGGCGCATCTTTATGCGGGTGTAGCGTATCGAATATACGCTACGCCGACGCTGCGCAGAGCGTCGAGCACAGTATTCACAAAGAAAATACTCCCAACGTTGCGCCAGCGTAACGTAAATTCGTAGGTGTAAGCCGGCCTAATTCAAAGTAGGTGGAAGTGGGCGTGATCCATTTAAATGAACCGTGACCCCATACAAATGATAGGCCGAACGATTGGCGCATGCGCAGTCCCGTGGACGCTTCCCAATGCGCATGCTCAGAATCACGTCGGAACGAACGCCTAAGATACGTTGAATCACTGCCTACGACGTGAACGTAACCTACGCCCAGCCCTATTCACGTACTACGTAAACAACGTAAAATACGACGGCTGTGTTCCCTGGTGCATTGATGCTGCTGACTTACACCTGCTTTATGAGGCATAACTTTACGCCGGATGTACGACTTACGTAAACCGCGTAAATCAATGGGAGCGCCCCTTGCGGCCAGCGTAAATATGCGCCCACGATACGACGGCGTAGGAAACTTACGTTGGTTGGATGAAGCCTAATTTCAGGAGTATCTTTCTTTCAGAGTCAGGCGCATTGATACGACGGCGCATCTGTGCACTTACGCGGCGTATCTCGAGATACGTCGGCGTAAGTGCTACGTGAATCCGGGCCACAGAGTTTATTCTTACAAGCATATGGAAACACATTATTTAAAACATCGATACCTATACCTGGGATCATTTTCTCACAAGCTACCTTGATCTCTGTGATAGGGACCCATCTTGTCTGGTAAGAGGACAATTGTTCTCTTGATTGATGGAAGTGAAATATTTGATACTTACACACTTTTATTGATACATGCATCCTCTCCTAAGTGTGTGGACTTGACATATGGACATTTTTTTACTGAGATTTTTTTAATTTGCACACTTGTTTTTTATATATACCATGCACTTTATTTAAGATTTATTTGTGCACTTTACAAGATTCAATTAATTAGGTTGATTCTATTCACTGCGCCTGTTATTGCAGTATAAGGTCACATCAGTTCATTCATTTTTTAAAGGAACAGCGCACCATTACTATTTTTATTTCTGTTTCAGTGACAACTCCAAATTTTGGATTTTGTCACAAGGACAAATAGAGATAGTAAATCTCCTTAACTGGCACTCACAATAAAAAGCTGACAGAGGCTCTCGACTTCACCACTCTGTCCAAAACTAGAACAAAAGTTTAAGTTTTGGCTGTAGATAGTCTGTGTTGCATGTGTCTGGCTTTTGTCAGATAGCCAGCACTTTGCTTTTATTTAAAAGAGAAGTATTGGTTTAGAGGGGTTTAGAAGTCCCATTGGGACCCTTTGAGACCTCCCAAATTGTTGTCTCCAGTGTTTCCCCTTGACAGCCAACCCTTTTATTCCCATATTACTATATTATTTTTATCTTTTCAGTCCCATTGTCCTGATTATGTCCTGTCTCTCTCTCTTAGTCTTCCACCCCTACTCTCACATCCTTGGTTGCCTCCCTCTCTTTCTCCTCTTTTTTCCCCCCCTCGCTTCCCTTCATATTCTTTACACAACTGTAGTTTTTGGTTTGTTTTTTTAAGTCATACCAATATTTTTTCACCATCTTCATTTCACTGTTTAGTTTTTTTTTTCTTGTGTTTTTTGTCTATTTTGAGTGTACATCTTATTTGTGACCTTCCCATACCATGAAGTGACTTTATCTTTGTATTTCTTTGTTACTCTGTAAAACAATAATAATATATGTGTCTCTAAAAGAGAAGTATGTCCATACTTCCCTTGTGGACTTACTTTTGCTCTCTTGTGACCCACAATCAGTCGAAAGCGGACTAAAGCCTGTTATCAGCTAACATCACGGCCACAATCTTAAAGCAGCATTAAACAAAAATCAAAAATGTTTTATATTGCAGCTTACCCATCATTGGTGGCTGCATCAGTCTCCTGTTCTTTGGCTTGTCTCCCCCTGTTTTCACCTGGTGATCTGGCCAGTAACACACCTATTAGTGAGGGAGGAGGGTAGTGCTAAAGAACAAATTGAATGGTACTATGACGGTGCAATATGAAAGCCAAACCAAAGAATAAAGTTAACATTTTCAATATTTATTAGCAAAGCTCTGTTGCACCCAGCCTGCACTCTCAATATTCCTGTCATATTTTCCATATATTAAAAGGAATTTAAAATCCAGCACCAAGATAATATCTCATTGTAATGAAATGTACCTGTAGCGGATAAGCAAAGCTAACATTGAAGAAGCAGAGACTTTATTGATGGTGCCACAGAGGTTCATGATTCAGCTTGCTAGTATCAACTAAAATTTCCAACATATGTATTTTTTAACCATAGCGGAGCAGTAAAACGAACTAAGTCTGATGCCTTTCATCTCTCAGTTCTCAGACCTAATTACAGAAAAAGTGACATCACCACCAGTAGCTCCTTTTGCATTGACTATTTTCCACCAGCTCCAAGTTATTTAGGAGTAACAATACTTGTTGTAAGCCTTTTGGAAAAAGGTCTTCCGACCTTTAGCCCTTATAATAGATATTTTCTCTGAGCAGTTATTTCTGATCACAAATACCTAGAATGATAAGCAAAGCACTCTGGGCCAGATCAACATACAAATACATCGGCGCAGCGTATGTGAGATACGCTATGCCGCTGTAACTTACTTTTTGCTGGTTCGAATCCCCAAAGAATTTGCGCCGTAAGTTACGGTGGCGTAGTGTATCTCAAGTGGCGTAACAGCGCGGAATTCAAATCGGCGATTAGGGGGCGTGTTCCATTTAAATGAAGCACGTCCCCGCGCCGAATGAACTGTGCATGCGCCGTCCCGAAATTTCCCACCGTACATTGCGCTAAATGACGTCGCTAGGACTTACACGTGACTTACGTACATTCCGATTCACGGACGACTTACACAAACAAAAATAAAAAATTCAAATTAAAAGCGGGAACGACGGCCATACTTAACATGGCAATTTTAACTATACGCCGGAAAACACCAGCTTTAACTATACGCCGGAAAAAGCCGACTAGAGACGACGTAACAGAATGGGACGGCCGCGCGTACGTATGTGGATCGTCGTAAATCGCTAATTTGCATACCCGACGCGGAAAACGACGCAAACTCCACCCAGCGGACGCCGAAGTATTGCATCTAAGATCCGAAGGCGTACAAAGCCGTACGCCTGTCGGATCTAACCCAGATGCCGTCGTATCTTGGTTTGAGGATTCAAACTAAAGATACGACGCGGGTAATTTGAAATTACACGGCGTATCAAGTGATACGCCGGCGTAATTTCTTTGAGGATCTGCCCCTCTGTAATTAAAACCTAACCCCAAAATATACAATCTAAACAAAAACGATATGTATCCTAAAAATTCAACCTGAGCAAACAATGTGCAATATAACAAAAAAGAGAAAGCAAATAAACAATGTGAATTAGTATAATATAACAGATATAGTTCTTGAAAAATATATCCCAAAGAAAAAATGTGCACATTGTCCAAAACAATTACCCACACACTATCTAATCCTCATGTAAAACAATCTTCGAAAAGTGCAACAAATTTCTTCCATGTGTATAAGGAATTCACACTTTATCCCCCAATGAAAGCAGCACTTTTACCTGGTTTGATGGACCCCACTTATAACAGGAGGTCAAACTTGCTTATTAATATAAAAATGTATCACAGCTTGCATCCATGTCCATTCTTCATACTGGTCATCCGTCTCTCCAATATAGATGTTATAGAAAATAAAAGGCAAGGTAGTTCAGACCGCAAACCACTATTTATTTAAAAAAAAAACTTGTGAAAATACACTCACATGACAGAAAGGGTAAAGGGCTTTTCCACTATACCTAAAAACCTCAGCAAGATGGCGTCCTAGCTCCACCCTAGGTAACGGTGTCACCGCCCACATGACACATATAACTCAATCGGCTTTATGGTTTTAGTTTAGCAGAACGATTTAACCAATCAAATGTAAAGTGTTATCATGCTAGAACAGCCCAAAGCAGTATGAAACATGCAGGGCCGATCCTAGGGTGCAGAAATATTTCTGGCGCCCCCACATAGGCGTGGTCATCTTGCTAACTCCTCCCCTTTACAAATGTTTATATGGCAAAGACTCATAGAGATGCTCCCCTAAGGAGTCTTCGTTACCCTGGGATCCTCCCATGATCTTTTAACAATAAACAAAATACAGGAAGAGAAGCAGAGTACTCTAATCGGACCTGGAGGGGGGGTCTCTCGATTCTAATGGACACAGAGATAGCCTCTGTTAGAAAGAGCCCCTAGACATACTGCAGATATACTACAGGAGATGGTCAGAGACTGCAGACATACTACAGGAGATGGTCAGAGACTGCAGACATACTACAGGAGATGGTCAGAACCTGCAGACATAGTACGAGAGATGGTCAGAGACTGTGGAAATAATACAAGAGATCAATATAGCCTCATCATTTGCCATCAAATGCAGCTTATCAGTTCCCATAGAATGCAGCCTACTAGTACCCACCAATTTCAGCCTTATCAATACCCACCAATTTCAGCCTCATCAGTGCCCACCAATTGCAGCCTTATTAGTGCCCACCAATTGCAGCCTACCAGTGCCCACCAATTGCAGCCTACCTGCCCTTAGATGAATCACACAGAGCAGCGATCTCCTGCTGTCACGGAGCTTGGATATAAACTCGCGGGCTCCTATGATACACATCACACTGATTAAATTTCACGGCATTGGATCAGTGTGCCATCTATTACAGGAGCCCGGTCTAGGAGGCGGAACTTTGTTACAGTGCTGCCGGGCATGTGTGACCATGACTGGTGCAAGGATTTTTGTCTACATAGGCATAGGTGTATTTTGGTGTCCCCCACTGTACTCTCACCACACCCTCCCTTCTACAATGAAATTCCCCTTTACATCAAAGTTCCCAACATTTCCACCTTACAATCAAGGTTCTCAGTGCCCCTCTTACATCAGAGTCAGCAGAGTTCACAGATCGCAGTAAAGGGCCAATCAGAGTGGCCCTTTCCCATGTGATCAGCTGTGTTCAATCACCCCATCAGTACCCATCAATGTCGCCTCATCAATGCCACCTATCACTATGAGTGCCCATTAGTGTAGCCTAGCAGTGCCCATCAGTGTAGCCACATCAGTGAAGGAGAAAAAATACTTATTTGCTAAATTTTATAATAGAAACCAAGAAACTTTTAAAACATTCAGGGCCGGATTCAGTAAGAATTTACGCTGGCGTATCTATAGATACGCCGCGTAAATTCAAAGCTGCGCCGGCGTATCTTCTTTTTGTATTCAGAAAGCAAGATACGCCAAAATTAGGCTAAGTTCCGACTGGCGTAAGTCTCTTACGCCGTCGTATCTTGGGGTGCATATTTACGCTAGCCGCTAGGTGGCGCTTCCGTCGTTTTCGGCGTAGAATATGCAAATGACCTAGATGCGTCGATTTACAAACGTACGTGCGCCCGGCGAAATTTTTTACGTTGTTTGCATAAGGCCTTTCCGGCGTAACATTGCTCCTGCTTCTATCCCGCGAGCTTGGATATAAACTCGCGGGCTCCTATGATACACATCACACTGATTAAATTTCACGGCATTGGATCATTGTGCCATCTATTACAGGAGCCCGGTCTAGGAGGCGGAACTTTGTTACAGTGCTGCCGGGCATTTCGAAAAGCTCAGTGCGGTATGTGTGACCAGGACTGGTGCAAGGATTTTTGTCTACATAGGCAAAGGTGTATTTTGGTTCCCCCACTGTACTCTCACCACACCCTCCCTTCTACAATGAAATTCCCCTTTATATCAAAGTTTCCAACATTTCCGCCTTACAATCAAGGTTCTCAGTGCCCCTCTTACATCAGAGTCAGCAGAGTTCACAGATCGCAGTAAAGGGCCAATCAGAGTGGCCCTTTCCCATGTGATCAGCTGTGTTCAATCACCCCATCAGTACCCATCAATGTCGCCTCATCAATGCCACCTATCACTATGAGTGCCCATTAGTGTAGCCTAGCAGTGCCCATCAGTGTAGCCACATCAGTGAAGGAGAAAAAATACTTATTTGCTAAATTTTATAATAGAAACCAAGAAACTTTTAAAACATTCAGGGCCGGATTCAGTAAGAATTTACGCTGGCGTATCTATAGATACGCCGCGTAAATTCAAAGCTGCGCCGGCGTATCTTCTTTTGTATTCAGAAAGCAAGATACGCCAAAATTAGGCTAAGTTCCAACTGGCGTAAGTCTCTTACGCCATCGTATCTTGGGGTGCATATTTACGCTAGCCGCTAGGTGGCGCTTCCGGCGTTTTCGGCGTAGAATATGCAAATGACCTAGATACGCCGATTTACAAACGTACGTGCGCCCGGCGGAATTTTTTACGTTGTTTGCATAAGGCCTTTCCGGCGTAACATTGCTCCTGCTTCTATGAGGCGTACACAATGTTAAGTATGGATGTCGTTCCCGCTTCGAATTTTGAATTGTTTACGTCGTTTGCGTAAGTCGTTCCCGAATAGGGCTGGACGTAATTTACGTTCACGTCGAAACCAATACGTCCTTGCGGCATACTTTGGAGCAATGCACACTGGGATATGTACACAGACGGCACATGCGCCGTTCGTAAAAAACGTCAATCACGTCGGGTCACCATCCATTTACATAAAATACGCCCCCCTCATCCTCATTAGGCGCGATTACGCCGGCCCTATTTACGCTACGCCGCCGTAACTTAGGAGGCAAATGCTTTGTGATTACAGCACTTGCCTCTCTGATTTACGGCGGCGTAGCGTAAATACGATACGCTACGCCGCCATAAAAATGCGCCCGGTTTTGCAAAAAAAAAACTGTGGTAAACAAGTACCACAAAAAGAAAGCTCTATTTGTGTGAAAAAAAATAACAATTTGATATGGGTACAGTGTTGAAATTGTCAGTCAAAGTATGACAGTGCTAAAATCTAAAAATTGACCTGGGCCGTAAGGGGGCATAAGTGCCTGGTATTGAAGTGGTTAATACATGTTCCCTCCACAGTCCTATCACAATAAATAATATGCATAAAACATACATTTCATACAAAAAAAATCTTTAAAATTGTGCCATGATAAACTTGTGCAGATCCACTGCAAGCTGTTTGCATTGACTTTAGTGTACCATCACCAAGTCAGAGCACATACCATCTGCTTACCACAAAACATGACATCTTAAACTTATGAGGTGACATGCGTTTGTCATCTGCTGGATATTTGCAGCCACACTGCAGGTAGAGTAACTTTCTCCGAAGAGTGGCCTTTCACCCACTCTGTCTGCTCCGGTACTAGGTATAGGTACTCCGCATGAAGCTCCACTTGGTCTGGTACCAGGTACTCCGCATGCCCGGTCTGATATAGTTCATTACCTGGACAAATAAACAATTTTTTGCTTTATCCTAGTAAAATTTGATGTCAGTACATTACTTTTAATGAAGCAGCGCAGAATGTCCTGGTAATGCACTATAGTGTGCTTTATCAGATTCAGTGGGAACGGGGGGGGGGGGGTTAAGAGGTAATTTTTTTTGGTAAGCAGATGGTATGTCTTGGTAATGGTACCAAGCTGATCCTACTCCTGTGTCTGCTGGTACCTCCCCCTGGTCTTACTCGGTCCCCCCCCCCCTCATCCCACATGCCACCAGTTCAGCCGCTATTGTCATCTTTGTGCTGGACTGGTGGATGGAAACTGTTGTTAATTGCAGGGGGCTGGAGCCTACTGTCTGGAGGAAGAGAAGCAGTGGAAAAAAGGCAATTGTATGCCTGTTACATGGGAGGGAGGAGTAGCAGCCGGAAGAGCAGAGGCGTAACTATAACCTTTAGGACCCCAGTGCAAGAAACCATGAAGGGCCACTGAGCCATAGTATGATGGGGGGGTATTGTGAAAGGATGGGGGAGCAGTGTGACAGGGTATTTTGAAAAGAGGGGGGCAGTGTGACAAAAGAAGGGTATCTGGAAAATGTGACCGGAGGGGGGAGTGTGAAATAAGGGGGGCAGTGTGACAAGAAGAAGCATTATAATGGGGGCAGTGTGACAAGAGTGGAGCAGTGTGACAGGAAAAGTATACCTGGGAAGTATGAAAGGAGGGGCAGTGTAATGAGGGAGCACTGTGAAAGAAGTGGGGCTGTGTAACAAGAGGGGGCATTATGACAGGAGGGGGGTAAATATGACAGAAGGGGGTAGTGTGATGAGGGGGCAGAATGATGGAGGGGCAGCTTTACAGAAGGGGGCAGTATGACAGGGGGTATTGTGTCAAGGGGCCAGTGTCACTGGGGGAGAGTGTCACAGGTGGGGGGGGGGGGGGTGTCACAGGTGGGGGGGAGAGTGTCACAGGTGGGGGAAGGCCAGTGTCACAGGTGGGGGGGGAGAGTGTCACAGGTGGGGGAAGACCAGTGTCACAGGTGGGGGGGAGAGTGTCACAGGTGGGGGCAGTGTCACAGATGGGGGCAGTGTCACAGATGGGGGAGCAGTGTTACAGGTGGGGGGAGTGTGTCACAGGTGGGGGGGCGAGTGTCACAGGTGGGGGGACCAGTGTCACAGGTGGGGGGCAAGTGTCAGGCTTACCTTGCATTAGAAGTCTAAACAGCAGCCCTTGTACATGCTTCCTTGTGATATATGCAGGATGTCCCTCCAGCCAGCACAGTTCACTTCCCGAGTTTCAGTGTACTGTATACAATGGATAGGGGAAGAGCCTCTGACCCCAGCATGTATCGACAAGTTTGCAGAGTGTACAAGCAGAGGGACAAACTTGTGCACTGAATATGGTGTCTGCTCGAGTCAGAGGCCCCTCCCCTCTCCATTGTATACACTGACACTTGGGAAATGAACTGTGATGGCTGGTGGGACCTCACAGAGCTGTCGATCGCCCCCTCCCCTGTATAGTTAGAGATGCCAGCCGGCCCAGAGGTATGGAGCAGGAAAGTGCGGGGGCTTGAGGGCCCCCCATACTGGCGGAATGCCAGGGCGCAAGTGCGAACCTGGTAATTCCCCCACTGGAAACAGCGGCGGAAGTTCATATTGCGGGGGACTGTGCTGCCTGTTATGGTGCGCTTTGTGCCTGTACCTGTGCTGCTGCCTGCTGAGCTAGATAAGGGCGGGGGGCGGCGGCAGTATAGATTTTCTTCAGGGACAGTCACTCCTGGCTTCAGTGCCCTCTTGGCGCCCCAGCAGCTGCCTTACACTTGGAACGGCTCTGTGTGTGACACAAAAAGAGGAGCAGGGAGGAGAGCAGTCTGACACTTTGGCGCCCCCCTCTCTGCAGCACCGGGTGCAGAGCACCCCGTGCACCCCACCAGGATTGGCCCTGGATACATGTTTTGTTGCTGTGTGGTTACTTTCCACATTCATTATGCCTTAGCAATTATTGGCCTAACGGGATTATTTAATAAGAAAGTGTATAGCAATGAGGATGTACAGTAACTCACATCAACAACTCAGATTTTTTATATCTTTTGATAGATGGAAAAGGCTGTTTTAGGTTTGCCGTGGCAGATTACTGCACATATCATTTGTCTATTAAAATAATACTTTTTAATGTTTTTGTTCTTCATCAGGTAGAGTTACTGTTTGCTTGTCCATGAGTTAGTCTATCATTTAGCAATTGATCAGTAGGATGTAGTCTATGCTTGGTTCTTTCTCGCGCTAGACTTCCATAAGAAATCTGTAATTGTCCTGTTTACTGTACATACTGTATCATAGGTTGAACAAAGGAGAGATGACCTGGTTTTCTTCAATCATGAAGCTCCGTTTACCAAAATAGCTTAAATTGTCTTTGTTACTTCACAGTAACCAGTCATGTTTAGAAATGCCCTGGACAATGTCACTTGGAAAATGAAAATGTGATTAGTTTCTGTAATGCATTAGGACAGTTTTTGGAGAGTAGGTGTGCACTAGATTAACAGAGACACTGCACCATTTGGTCATCCCCTTGTGATGAAGTCGTAATGACAAAACTAGTCGTTGTGTGGCCATGTGTTGTTTGCCTGAGATTGTGAATCTGGGAGCTGAAACCAGCGTGGAGGTGTCTAATGCAATTGTGTAATATATGCTAGTTAAAAGAGTTTTAAATGTGAGTCGTATAATTTTTAATAAATAACATTTTATTGGATTAATGCACTATTGGAAGCCTTCCTTCTTTTCTTGCATACATACGTGGTGTGATGAGATTTGTCCATCAGAGGAAGTAATGGCTTATTAAAAATTAAGCGCTTTCGCTTTTTCATGAAAATTAGTGCAATTCCATAGGGAGTTAATGTCACTGAATCACATTGGTGGTGGACCATATAGTGCATTAAGTTTGTCACCATTCACAGGTAGGGGAAATTATTAATATTAATATTTTTTTAATCAAGGATATGGTCTTTGGCGCCGTGTATTAATTGAATTTGTTTTTTTTAAATGCATTAGGACTGTTGATATTGTAGCATTTTATAGTCATACTACAGACATTGTAATTTTAAAACTTTAAATGTCATTACTTATTTCAGGCCCATTAGAAGTTTGTAAGTTGTCATCCAAGTGTGCATGGTCATTTCTGAATGTAGGAACATGGCTGAACAGCCATCAATAATCAGTTTTGGGTAGGCAGATTCCTTAACCTTCCTATATCCAGAATTCTGTCAGGTTGGATCAACCATCATCTTCAGGTGTTTTTCATAGATCTTTAAGCTTAAAACATTTCTTAAAGAGTTTTTAAAGTGGGTGGTGTGGGGGGAGAGATCAGAGGAAGCTGGCAGTGAGCGAAAGTCAGAGGGTGCTACCAGGAGTAACATTGGTAATGTAACTAGATCACCTAAAACCAAGGCACATATGTTGGCAAAATCCTACTGTGGTCTCAGATCAAACAAGGAGAAAATGATATGCACTTGCATAGAATTAAAAGACATGTTCACAAATGCCAGAAGCTTGATAAATAAAAAGGAAAAACTGGAATTGCTGATAAGTGAGGAGGATTTTGACTTTGTGGGAGTATCAGAAACCTGGTTCGACAGCTCACGTGACTGGATTGCAAGGGACACTAAAGGTAGGAGAGGGAGAAGGGTTTGTCTATATGTCAAAAAATAGTATTTTTTAATAGAGCTTACCTGTAAAATCCATTTCTTGGGAATACATCACGGGACACAGAGCCTAAATTACTTAATAGGTTATGTAGTCACCACAGGTGATTGGACACTGGCAAACCCAATTAAAATTGAGTTCCTCCCCTATATAATCCCTCC
This sequence comes from Rana temporaria, assembly GCF_905171775.1. Lineage (NCBI taxonomy): Eukaryota > Metazoa > Chordata > Amphibia > Anura > Ranidae > Rana > Rana temporaria. Next base: position 79,513,442 of record NC_053490.1, on the reverse strand, counting down.
CAACTGGAAAGTACCTCAGTTTTGTAGCAAAGCAATAAGTGTTCCACGTTTAACTTCGAAGAGGGGTGGGAGCTCTGTGTCCCGTGATGTATTCCCAAGAAAAGGATTTTACAGGTAAGCTGTATTAAAAAATCCTATTTTCTTGATCATACATCACAGGACACAGAGCCTTAATTACTTAATGGGATGTTCCATCGCAATGCTAAAATTGAGGGGAGGGAGATAAAGATCAGAATAAGACCGCCATCGGGACAGAGGATCTATACTGTTGCCTGCAGCAGACTATGCCTCGTACCCTCTCACATCTACCTGATAGAATTTAGTAAATGTATGGACCGAAGACCAAGTAGCAGCCTTACAGATCTGAGCCATGGAGGCCTGGTGATGCACTGCCCATGAAGCACCAACTGCTCTAGTCGAGTGCGCTTTCACCTGAAAAGGAGAAATCTTCTTTTCTAAACCATAGGCCTGAATAATGATTTGTCGAATCCATCTTGCAATAGTGGATTTTGACGCTGCCTGGCCCTTCCTTGGGCTTTGTGGCAGAATAAACAGACAATCAGTCTTCCTTATCTGAGCCGTAGCTTGCAGATAAATTCTTACCGCTCTTACAACATCTAGAGAGTGTAGACTCTCTTTCTCTGCAGACTGCGGATCTGGAAAAAAAACGTACAGCCCACAGCCCACAGGGCAGCACGGTGGTGTAGTGGTTAGCACTTTCACCTAGCAGCAAAAAGGGTCGCTGGTTCAAATCCCGATCACGACACCATCTGCCTGGAGTTTGCATGTTCTCCCTGTGTCTGCGTGTGTTTCCTCCAGGTACTCCAGTTTCCTCCCACACTCCAAAGACATGCTGGTAGGTTAATTGGTTCCTGTCCAAATTGGCCCAGTATATATGTATATATGTGTGTACGACTGTGTGCCCCAAGCGTGTCGAGATCCAACGGGGTAAATGACCGCACCAGCCAGGAAGACACTGGCTGCAAAAAGCACCTATAGGCGATTCAGTTTGCATGTGTAGCGCTATACAAGTCACTCATTCATTCATTCACAGCTCTGTGTCCATACCACTTTACAGAAGGCTTCTGGCGTGCTGGGCTTTTTAAACCAGCCTCTTGGTGCCTGCACACAGGTGTCCGTGTTTGCGCACTAGCAACCACGGCACTCCCCCTATCCATGTCTCACTAAGATAGCTAAAAGCGCGCTCCCGGCGCGCGCACATGCTGTCATGGAGGCACCCAGGAGAACGAGGTAAGGGGGAGAGATTACTGGGGGCATCATTGTGGGCCCCTGTATGCGTTTTTGTGGCAGAGCCTGCAGCAGAAGGAGGTGAGTGTTGTTTTAAATTTGACCGACTTCACTGAGCTTGTTCCTGGATGGCTTATGTAAGAATACACCAGTACGGTTGAGCGAACCTGAACTGTAAAGTTCGGGTTCGGTAAGGACTTTGGGTTTTTCCCGAACCCGAATAATTGGAAAAAGTCTGGGTTCGGGTTCAGAGTTCGGGTATGTTTTGGCACGCTGCACGGCAGCCAATCGCCATTCGTGTTACTACTGTGACTGGGAACTGATCACAGCCATGCCTACTTATGGCATGGCTGTGATTGGCCAGTGCAGCATGTGACCCATGATGTGACCAGACTCTATATTAGATAGAGGCACACAGCACAGATCGTCACTCTGCTTCACTCATGATAGGGAAAGGCTGCTGGAATCTGCTGCTTAGGGAAAGTCTTAGGTGTATCTGGCTCGTTGTCACTGTGCTTCACTTATGTGAGGGAAAGGCTGCTGAATCTGCTCAGGGACAGTGTTAGGTCTATGCTGCTATGCTGCTCCAGAAATATCAAGAAGCACACTTTATTTCTTTGATATCTGCATCATCTTATGGCATCTGGCTCGTTGTCACTGCTTCACTTATGTGAAGGAAAGGCTGTTGAATCTGCTCAGAGACAGTGTTAGGTCTATGCTGCTATGCTGCTCCAGAAATATCAAGAAGCACACTTTATTTCTTTGATATCTGCATCATCTTATGGCATCTGGCTCGTTGTCACTGCTTCACTTATATAGGCACAAAAGATTCACTGGCGCTCTATGGGAAAAGACTAGTGTCCCAAAAAATATAAAGACCCTCGTATGGGACGTGAACAAACCAGTGCTGCAGAGTTAATGGTACCCGGAAGTACCAATCATACACATAAACACCAACAAAATCTGTGCTCATGGAAGTCCACAGGGTCAAATCAGCCCAAAATGATAGGGGAAACTCATTAATATATCATCTAATCCAGACTGCCTAATGTAAACACTGAAGTTGATTTCAATTAAAAGGATTGTTTTTCTCAATATAGATTGTGTATATTAATGAGTTTCCCCTATCATTTTGGGCTGATTTGACCCTGTGGACTTCCACTGCTTCACTTATGTGAGGGAAGGGCTGCTGAATCTGCTTAGGGACAGTTTTAGGTGTATGCTGCTCCAGAAATATCAACAAGCACTCTATTCCTGTGCTGTGCTTCATATAGTTTAGGAATTGTGTTCAGCTATAGGGGCAGTTTGCAATCTATAGGTGACTCTGAATATTTCAACAGCACTGCACCTGCCACACCACCTGTGCACCTGTAATATACTGTGTTTCTGTCAAGTACATAGTCAGGGAGAGGTTCCTGAAATATTTTTCCTATAGGGGCAGTCAGCACTCTATAGGTGACTGAGTATTTCAACAGCACTACACCTGCCACACCACATGTGCACCTGTGATATACTGTGTTTCAGTCAAGTACATAGTCAGGGAGAGGTTCCTGAAATATTTTTCCTATAGGGGCAGTCAGCACTCTATAGGTGACTGAGTATTTCAACAGCACTACACCTGCCACAACACCTGTGCACCTGTGATATACTGTGTTTCTGTCAAGTACATAGTCAGGGAGAGGTTCCTGAAATATTTTTCCTATAGGGGCAGTCAGCACTCTATAGGTGACTGAGTATTTCAACAGCACTACACCTGCCACACCACCTTTGCACCTGTGATATACTGTGTTTTTGTCAAGTACATAGTCAGGGACAGGTTCCTGAAATATTTTTCCTATAGGGGCAGTCAGCAATCTATAGGTGACTCTGTATATTTCAACAGCACTGCACCTGTCCCCTGTGATATACTGTCTGTGCAGTACTGTACATTGTTTAGGGCTGGGTTCCTGATTATTGCTATAGGTGGAGAAATATATAGGTGAATCTCTGCCTATTTCACCAGCTTACACTTTTTTGTATTTAAAATTTCTCAACATTAGGGCAAGACCCTAAATTTGAGAAATATATAGGTGAATCTCTGCCCATTTCACCAGCACTATACCTGTCCCCTGTGATATACTGTCTGTGCAGTACATTGTTTAGTGCTGGCTTCCTGCTTATTGCTATAGGTAGAGAAATATATAGGTGAATCTCTGCCTATTTCACCAGCTTACACTATTTTTGTATTTAAAATTTCTCAAAATTAGGGCAAGACCCTAATTTTGAGAAATATGAGGAAAACGTCAAATAAGGGACGTGGCCACGGTCGTGGTTCTGCTGGTGGAGCTCCTGTTACAGGGAGAGGACGTGGTCGATCTGTGCCAGCTACAAGCACAAGTGAAACACCTTTCTCAGGTGCGAGTAGCCGACAGAGCCTGCAGCGGTATTTGGTCGGGCCTAATCCAGCTCTACGAATGTTGAGGCCAGGAGCAGAACAGGCGGTAGTAGATTGGGTTGCTGACAGTGCCTCCAGTTCCTTCACATTGTTTTCCAACCAGTCTTGTGCTGAAAGCTCAGAGTTGGCACCTGCAGCCGATGTCCACCATCAGTCTTTCACCTCACCCCCTTGCAAATCAGCCAAGCAGTCTGAGCCCCAAAGCATGCAGCAGTCTCTTTTTCTTTTTGATGAGTCTGTTAGCATGTGTTCCCAGGGCCATCCAACTAGCCCAGCCCCAGAAGGGGGAAAGATTGAGTGCACCGATGCCCAACCACTTATATTTCAGGATGAGTTCATGGGGGGACCATTACAGCACGTCTTGCATGATGATGATGAAACACAGTTGCCAAGCGTAAGAGGAAGTACCCCTCTACCCACCCGCGATCCCTGGCCCTGAATGCCAGCATTTCAAAATTACTGGCCTTTGAAATGCTGTCATTCCGTCTGGTGGAGACGCAGAGTTTTAAAAGCCTGATGGCATTGGCTGTCCCACAGTACATCGTGCCCAGCCGCCACTACTTTTCCAGGCGAGCCATCCCTTCCCTGCACAACCAAGTGGGGGACAAAATCAGGTGTGCACTGCGCAACGCCATCTGTGCCAAGGTCCACCTAACTACGGATACGTGGACCAGTAAGCACGGTCAGGGATGTTATATCTCCCTAACAGCGTACTGGGTAAATGTAGTGGCGGCTGGGCCTGAGGCGGATAGCAGTTTGGCGCATGTCCTTCCGAGGATTGCTGGGCGCTTCAGTTTGCCTCCTGTTCCTAACTCCTTCTACTCCGCTTCCTCATCCTCTACCGCCTCCTCATCCAGTCAGCGTAACAAATTTACCACCAACTTCAGCACAGCCATGGGTAAACGCCAGCAGGCAGTTTTAAAACTTTCCTGTTTGGGGGAAAAACCACACACCACGCAGGAGTTGTGGAGGGACATGGAAAAACAGACCGATGAGTGGTTGGCGTCAGTGAGCCTCAAGCTGGGTCTGGTGGTGTGCGATAACGGGCGACATCTCTTAGCAGCTCTGGGTCTAGCCGGTTTGACGCACATCCCTTGCCTGGCGCATGTGCTGAATTTGGTGGTGCAGAGTTTCCTGAGAACTTACCCCGATATGCCACAGCTGCTGCAGAAAGTGCGGGCCGTCTGTGCGCACTTTCGGCGTTCTCACCCTGCTGCTTCTCGCCTGGCAGCGCTGCAGCGTAACTTCGGCCTTCCCGCTCACCGCCTCATATGGAACTCCACCTTGCACATGCTGGCCAGACTGTGCGAGCAGTAGCAGGCGATAGTGGAGTTCCAGCTGCAGCACGCACGCGTGAGTCGCTCTGCGGAACAGAACCACTTTACCACCAATAACTGGGCCTACATGCGAGACCTGTGTGCCTTGTTGCGCTGTTTTGAGTACTCCACCAACATGGCCAGCGCCAATGACGCCACTCTCAGCGTGACTATCCCAGTGCTATGCCTCCTTGAAAAACCGCTACGGGCGATAATGGAACAGGATGTGGCACAGGAGGAGGAGGAATCGGGATCATTTGCAAGGCTTTCAGGGCAGTCATTCACAAGTGGCTCTGAGGGTGGGTTCGTGCACCAACAAAGGCCAGGTACACAATTGTCTAGCAAGGGCACAGTTCTGGAGGATGACGTGGTGGAGGATGAGGAGGAGGAAGACATGGAGGAAGAGGAGGAACCATGTTCACAGCAGGATAGCATCCAGACCAGCTCATGGCCATTGCTGGTGCGTGGGCTGGGGGGATACAGAGGACACAGATGATACACCTCCCACAGAGGACAGCTTTTCGTTGCCTCTGGGCAGCCTGGCACACATGAGCAATTACATGCTGCAGTGTCTCCGCAACGACCGGCGTGTTTCGCACATTATGACAGGTGCTGATTACTGGGTGGCCACGCTGCTGGTTCCCCTTTACAAGGACATTGTACCGTCCTTAATCCCCTCACTGGAGCGTGAACGCAAGATGCGCGAGTACAAGCGCACGCTGTTAGACGCGCTGCTGGTGCAATTCCCACCTGGCAGCGGGGGCACAGTGGAAGCAGAAGGCGAAGGCAGAGGAGGAGGAAGAGGTCGCCAACGCAGCAGGGGCCCCGCCAGCACCTCAGAAGGCAGGGTTAGCATGGCCGAAATGTGGAAAAGCTTTGTCAGCACGCCACAACAAACAGCACCACCAGCTGATATGGAACGTTTTAGCAGGAGGCAGCATTTCAGCAACATGGTGGAGCAGTATGTGAGCACACCCCTACACGTACTGAATGACGGCTATGCCCCCTTAAACTTCTGGGTCTCCAAATTGGGCACATGGCCTGAGCTTGCCCTTTACGCCTTGGAGGTGCTGGCCTGCCCTTCGGCCAGTGTATTGTCTGAACGTGTATTTAGCACGGCAGGGGGCGTTATCACAGACAAGCGCAGCCACCTGTCCAGAGCCAATGTGGACAAGCTCACGTTCATTAAAATGAACCAGGCATGGATCCCAGAGGAGTTGTCCGTACCTTGTGCAGAATAGACACCGGGCCGGCCTTACCCAGCCATTGTTTTTTTCTGAGCTTTCTAGGGTTGCCATCTCATCCCTTCCAAAGCAAAAACATATTAATTACACAGGTTCTCTGGCTGATTAAGGTGCTGTTAATTAAACTCACTTGGTGCCTTATCGAGTCTATCGACATTAAATTAGCCCCAGAACCTGTGTAACTCTGTGTTCAGGTTTAAAGGGATGAGGTAGCAACCCTAGATCTGTCTCACTATTTTGGGGTTTACCCTAATTTAAAAAATAAATCAATTAAAAACCAAAACCTGCTGTGTTGGCAACCTCCTCCTCCACCGCCGCTTCCACCTTCAGTCACATTCTTAGGCTTGCGCACTGCAACTGCTTTCTTTAAGTCCCACCAGAGGTTCTCAATCGGATTTAAGTCTGGTGACTGCGATGGCCACTCCAAAATGTTCCAGCCTTTAATCTGCAACCATGCTCTAGTGGAGTTGGAGGTATGCTTGGGATCATTGTCCTGTTGAAAGGTCCAACGTCTCCCAAGCCTCAGGTTTGTGACAGACTGCATCACATTGTCATCCAATATCTCCTGGTACTGAAGAGAATTCATGGTACCTTGCACACGCTGAAGCTTCCCTGTACCTGCAGAAGCAAAACAGCCCCAAAGCATGATTGACCCCCCGCCATGCTTCACAGTAGGCAAGGTGTTCTTTTCATCATAGGCCTTGTTCTTCCTCCTCCAAACATAGCGTTGATCCATGGGCCCAAACAGTTGTAATTTTGTTTCATCAGTCCACAGAACACAATCCCAAAACGTGTGTGGTTTGCCCACATGACTTTCGGCATACTGCAGTCGACTCTTATTCTTTGGAGACAGCAAGGGGGTGTGCCTGGGAGTTCTTGTATGAAGGCCTTCATTACGCAGTGTGCGCTGTATTGTCTGAGCAGAAACTTCAGTACCCACATCTGACAAATATTTTCTCAGTTCCTCAGCAGTCACACGGGGACTTTTCTCCACTCTACGCTTCAGGTAGCGCACAGCAGTCGAAGTCAGCATCTACTTTCTGCCACGACCAGGTAGCGTTTCAACAGTGCCCATTGCCTTGAATTTTGCATTTACTACTGTATTACAAAACCAATTGATGTCATATTTGTTGCATATGGTTCTTTATGAAGTCCTTGTTAGATTTCATTCTGAATACAATTACAAATGTACACTAAATTCCCTAAAACCCTTTACAGCATTGGGGGGTTCAATAATTTTGAACAAAACTGTATGGACCTCGTCCTCAAAGGTCAAAAATCATTATATTTTTTATTTTAATTTTGTTATGTTATTTTAAGTTATTTCCCTATCCACATTTATTTCCAGCGTACTTGCCATGCTCCTCCCGACATTTTGCTGCCATTTGCAGCCCTCCAGCCCTTTCCCTTAGTTTTTTAGAGACATTTTTGTAGTCAAAAGTCCGGGTCCCCATTGACTTCAATGGGGTTCGGGTTCGGGTCAAAGTCCGGGTTCGGGTTCGGTCCCGAACATCCAGGTGTCCGCTCAACTCTATACACCAGGTATGCACTTACTCCCTCCAGTGGCAAAAACCAGGAAAGACATCCTACTCACAGAAGGTAATACAAAATAAATTATCCTCTTCTTACCTTATCTATGCGGCAGGAAAAGCTACTAAAAGTAGTTCCAGCTTTCACCCATCACTCCTGTAGAAGACTCTGCCAGAAACTTTTCGTGCCACAGATGTATTAGTACACCAAAGTCTGGATCCCAGAGCCTAGACCTCCACAGAGAGACATTACAGGCAAACCTTGTTTCTTCATTACACGAGGCCCGGGTACCACCCATCTTAGGCTTTTGATATCGGAACGAAGGTATGGATCCGGTTATAGCTCCTAGGTCTCTGCAGACAGACCATCAAAAGAGCACCTTTCTTCTTAGCACACGTTGAACGTGACCAACCACCTTAAACACTGGTGAAAAAACTGAGGTACTCTCCATTTGGGAGGGGTTATATAGGGGAGGAACTCAATTTTAATTGGGTTTGCCAGTCCCGTGATGTATGATCAAGAAATGATCTGTTCATCAGTCCAGGGAATGACATTACTAGCAGGGCAAAGGGGGAGGTGTAAACCTTAGGGTTGGAGCTTTAAAAAGAAGAAACACAAAGGAAATAATTAGTGGGTGTATGTTGCAGGCCCCCTAACCTAGAAGGAAGAGGAGAATGACCACCTCTCAGAGTTAGAAATGGTAGCAAAGCAGGGTAATGTTATGATCATGGAGGATTTCAATTATCCAGATATTGACTGAGTAGACAGAACTGCTCAGTCACCTAGGTTTGTCATTTCCTAGATGTCTTCAAGGACAATTTAATGTGTCAGTTTGTGGAATATTTAACTAGAAATAGGTATTCTGCTAGACCTGCTAATGACAAACAGCCCACATCGGATTGCTTATGTGAAAGTAAGAGATAATTTAGGAAACTGCTAGCTCAGAATAATTACATTCAATGTAATTAATAGGAAAAGGAGACACAAGGGTAGGACAAGAACAATACATTTCAAGAGAGCCAACTTTATAAAGTTGTGCTCCATACTACACAACATTAAAAGAAATCAAATTCTAGAAAAAAAAGAACACTGAGGAAATATTGGAGTGCTTTGAGGACATATTACATTATGATATTAACCAGTGAATTCTAATGTTTTGTTTTTTTAAAGAATTAAAGGTAAAAGTGGTTGGTTCAATTCTAGCATAAAAAGATATATTAACGAGTAAAAAATGCTCATACATCTTCAGAGTGCCTTTAGATAGACATGTACAGTATGTCACTATTCACTAACACTTGTCTTGGTGCTGGAGTGTGCAGCCTCTAATGTTCAAATAGTGATGAGAAAATGTTCCAATGGGTATTAATGCTCACATCCACCATAGACAACAATTGTCTCTGTGATTGTTATATACTATGCCAGAAACAGCTAAAGAAGATCTGCCCATTTAGAGTGCTGCAATGGTGCCACCTGCCACAACCTTTATTCCAGAATTGGACAACTTTCAGATAATGGTGTGCATACCTCCCAACTTTTTGAGATGGGAATGAGAGACACCTACAAACAAAAGTATGCAGGTATAGGTCACACCCCTTGTCACGCCCCCTTAAAGGAAACTTGTACAAAAAAAACAAGATTGGTTAAACCCACAAGTGCTTTTTTTTACCAATACTATTCCTTTATATTGGCTTGTGGAATTTACAAATGCAGCAATTTAGAAATCAGATGAAAGGTTTAGTGCTGGAAAACACTTTTTGATAGATAAAAAGTGCATTTTAAATACAACTATATAGATCAGACCAAAATGAGGGACAAATGAGGAGGAATAAGGGACAGAGGGACATTACTCCAAATCAGGGACCGCCCCTCTAAATCAGGGACAGTTGGGAGCTATGATGGTGTGCATGTGGTATAGGGAGTGTTCCCTTATTGATTGGGTAGTTGAATGGCAACAAATGTTAAATAACCATAGTCAATGTGTTAGAAAATCTCTATGTGCAATAGCAAACCTTTTCATATCCTCAGAATTTAACAGTGCTCAGCTCTTTAAAATCTCATTGCCTGATTGCTGCACAAGATCGCATCACTTGATAGTACTTGCACATTTATGACAGCTGTGAATGTGTAATAACATAACTAACCCATGTTTCAACATATATTTTGACTCTAATAGATCTGTTGAACCTGATGGATTTGATAAGTGTTCAGGCAGTTAGCACACCTTACCACACAAAGTATATAACCTTGTTTGTCTAGCTTATTGAAAGTGGCCATCCAACGCTACCAATAAGCTAACATGGACCATGATTGATCCCTGACAGGTACTCACTACAAATGATGGAACTCTCAGTCAGCCCTGAGCACATTTCACACACTTATGTCGCGTACACACAATCACTTTTTGTGATGAAAAAAAATGTATTTTTTTATCATGAAAAAAAATGTAATTTTTCCAACTTCATCATTAAAAATGATGTTGCCCACACACCATCGTTTTTGAAAAATGATGAACAAAAAGGGAAGTTCCATTTGCCTTGAGGCTGCTTTTAGCTGATTCCGTGTTAGTAAATAACGATTCACGCTTGTTTGTCTGTTACAGCGTGATGAATGGGCTTACTCCATTATGAATTGTAGTTTTACCTCCCGTCTCATAACTTGCTTCTGGGCATGTGCGGGTTTAAAACGTTGTTTTAGCCCACACACGATCATTTTTTACGACACAAAAAATTACATTTTAAAAAATGACATAAAAAATTGAAGCATGTTCTAATTTTTTTTGGTCGTTTTTCAGAAGACAAAAAACGATGTTTAGCCCACACACGATCATTTTAAATGACGTTTTTAAAAATTGCATTTTTTTTCATCACAAAAAGTGATCGTGTGTACGGGGCATTAGGAGTACAAGCAACTTCAATGCTTCAATGCTGCAGCATTCTTCAGTTTCAGCAGTCAGTAGTAAAACAATTGAGAATAAGAAATGAGACACAAGGCAATACTTAAAATGCAAATGTAATTGCATTAAGAAATACTAAATGTCACTTTTGAATTTGAAGCATTGTTTCTTAGTATTTAATTTATTTGTAATTGCTGATTTTGAAAGATTTATGTCCAAACGCCAGAAAAAGTGCATACAGAACCATTGTAATGAAGTCTCTGCTTTCTATCTGTAACGACAGTAATCAAAGCAGGGTACAAAACATTATCGCTGCCATGGTAAATGTCAAAGTAATGTGAACTGTGATCTTAGAAAACTCATGCACAGAAAAACATTTACTCACGACAGTAAGTGATTTGTGATTAAACAGCGTTCTACTGACACGTCCTCCAATAAGGCTAGCAGAGCATTTATTTGAAGAGTTCAAACATTCCTAGGACAATAAAATGTCATGGTTGTGATTGTTGTTGGCTTTTGTGACAGGACTGAATTTACCAAGAGGCACAGTATTCTTTTGCCTATAGGCAGCAAAGGTGGCTTTTTATGTATAAATATTGCCCAAATTTTTTATTCATCAGTAGGAATACCGAATCCCCCATTTTCGACATGCATGGGTGCTTGATTCCAGCAAAAAAGGTCTCGGCAGCTGTATCGAAGAGGTGGGGTCTGAGTATAGTTTTGTTAACTGTTCTCTAAATTCCTGTTCTTATCACTTGGGCCTGTTGATTCCCAAGTCAATCACTGCTCCCGATGAGAGGGAGCAGACGATCAGTGACCTGTCACTAGGAAGAACGGGGAGATGTTGTGTTTACACTGATATCTCCCCATTCTTCAGCTCTGTGACATGATCGCGGGACACCGGCGGACATCGAGTCCGCTGGCTCCACGGGGACGATCACGGAGCTCGCGGCAGGGTCGGCAAATTTAAAGGGACGTACCTGTACGTCCATTTGCCTGTCCGTGCCATTCTGCCGACATATAAGTTTGTGCGGCGGTCGGCAAGCAGTTAAAAGTATTTTTGTTCATTTGGCATAATACCAGACCTAGAATGAATAGATCTATCTTGTATAGACACAAACATAGTGGGGGGTTGGGGGTCCCCGGCCTCCTCCATTATTATAGGAAATACAGTTGGCCTTGCTTACTCGCCTTTATTCACTCACCACCGAATCCCTGTAGCTTGTTTCTACCAGGTCTCGAGACTCCAGCTTGGTTCCAGTGGTGGACACAAAAAGGCTTTATTGATGTCTATTCCCTACTAGATTTTAAGTAAGGGTGTCAACTCTTTTGATTATTTCCAAGATAAATATGAGGCACCATCATGGGAAAGATTCCATTACATTCAACTCAGACATTTTTTTTTTTCAGGTAAGCAGATTTATTATATTTAAAAACTGTTGGAACATTTTTCATGATGGGATAAACATATCAGACACTTATGCACAGATACCAAAGTGTGCATCAATTTTGATTGTTAAAAAATCATAGCATGCTGTAGAGAATGCACCAAGTTCCAGGTGCACATCTTACCAGACTACTTGTGTTTAGCTAGCTCCTAGATCTAAAATTAATTGAATTTTGTCCAGACCAAAAACACAAGAATTTAGGAAAACCTATTATGTTTACCCACCAAAAACCCTAGCACCATGTGGCATGTCTAAATGTAATACTACCCATGCTAATTTTTTGTAATTCTTTGCCACTAGTGCAAATTGGCCAAAGCTGTAGCAAGCGACTTAAATCCCCTATGTGGGGAGCTTTGTTTCAACCCAACTTAATCTCAAGACAGCAAGACCATTGAGGTAGTGGAAAGTTTATTTACAATGGAGTTACACTGAAAGATACCAAAGTATGGAGAGAATGGAGCCAAGGCATGCAGACTCTTAATGGGCAGGGCCACAGAAGTAGACTAGCCACAGATACAAATTTTCTGAAAAACCTGAGGATTAAGGGAATGTCATATAAAATGTGTACTACCAATTTACTGTCAACTACTATACAGTTAACAAACCCTTTATAAAATAAGGAGACATCACACTTTATGTACATTTGTAAAAAAACAAAAAACTAAGATCAAAAACAGTTTCCAGAAAAAAAAAATTAAGCACGTTCCCCACGGATTCTTCTTGCTAGCTGGATGTCCTTGGGCATAATTGTTACTCTCTTTGCCTGAATAGCGCACAGGTTGGTGTCCTCAAAGAGACCCACCAAGTATGCCTCACTTGCTTCCTGCAGAGCACCAATAGCTGCACTCTGGAACCTCAGGTCAGTTTTGATGTCCTGAGCGATTTCCCTCACCAGATGCTGGAATGGAAGCTTGCGGATCAGGCGCTCAGTGGACTTCTGGTATCTCCTAATTTCTCTCAAAGCCACAGTACCAGGCCTGTATCTGTGAGGCTTCTTCACACCTCCAGTAGAGGGAGCACTTTTCCTGGCAGCTTTAGTAGCCAGCTGCTTCCTGGGAGCCTTTCCTCCAGTTGACTTACGAGCAGTTTGCTTTGTACGGGCCATTAATCAGCAAAATCGAGCAGCAGTCCCGCGATCACGATCCAGACGGTCAAACAAGGCAAAAATAACACCTCAGACATTTTACTCACTCACTCCTTGCACATAAACCCGCCTCCTTAACATTTACCCATTTTGAGAGAAAATGCCATGTTACATAGTTAGTCAGGTTGAAAAAAGACACAAGTTCATCCAGTTCAACCACAAAAAAATAAACAAACAAAATAAAAAACATAGTACAATCCCATACATCCAACTCCATACCCACAGTTGATCAAGAGGAAGGCAAAAAACCCCAGCAGAGCATGATCCAATTTGCTACAGCAGGGGAAAAAATGCCTTCCTGATCCCCCGAGAGGCAATCAGATTTTCCCTGGATCAACTTTACCTACAAATCTTAGTACTCAGTTATATTATGTACATTTAGGAAAGTATCCAGGCATTTCTTAAAGCAATCTACTGAGCTGGCCAGAACCACCTCTGGAGGGAGTCTGTTCCACATTTTCACAGCTCTTACTGTGAAAAAACCTTTCCGTATTTGGATATGAAATCTCTTTTCCTCTAGACCAATGGTTCTCAACCTTCTAGTGCTATGACCCCTTGATAACATTTCCCAAGTTGTGGGGACCCCTAACAGTAAAATTATTTTCATAGCGTGGGTTGAAAGCACCCAAGGCAAGACAAGTAATTTGCGCCCCTAACCCGCGGAACATTTAGCTCTTCCTGAGTGCTTTTCACTCGTACAATATTAAACCCCCTTATAGTAAATTTTAGGATGTACCACTATTTCTCTTTGTTCTCCTTTCTTTCCCTTTCATCTCTCTCTATCCTAATTCCTTGTTTTCCCCCCATCCCTCCCTCTAGCTGTCTTTCTTGCTCTCTCTTTTTTTCCTTTCTCTCCCTTTTTTTGTTTGTTCCTCCCCCTCTTATCATCTCCCTTCCTGGGAGAACAATGTGGGCTTCAGGAACAGCCCAGGATTTGGTGACCCCTGGCAAATCATCATTTGACCCCCGAGGGGGTCCCGACCCCCAGGTTGAGAACCACTGCTCTAGATGTAAAGAGTGCCCCCTTGTCCTCAGTGTTGACTGTAAAGTGAATAACTCAACACCAAGTTTACTATATGGACCTCTTATATATTTGTACATGATGATCATATCCCCCCTTATTCTCCTCTTCTCCAGAGTGAATAAATTAAGTTCCTCTAATCTTTCCTCATAGCTGAGCTCCTCCATGCCTCTTATCAGTTTGGTTGCTCTTCTCTGCACTTTCTCCAGTTCCCCGATATCCTTTTTGAGAACTGGAGCCCAAAACTGAACTGCATATTCCAGATGAGGTCTTACTAATGATTTGTACATGTGGATTCATTCTCCTCAGCTTCATTTCTATCCTGTGTTCCTCTCTCAACTCTTCTGCCTCTTTCCGAAAGAAAACCTACATGCCGAATTGGGAGTGGGAATTGGGAGTACCTACAGTATTTCAGAAGAGAACTGGAAGGACATCTGGTCAGCTATAGCTACTTGTTTACGGAATGTGATCGCACTTCTAAATTCCTACAAAGTTTTTTTGAGATAGTATCTCACGATGGTTCGTATTTCCAGATTTGTTACTGGACACTCTCCTCCCTGTTTTTGACTTTTGTGGGCACGATGGTGTGCATATATGGTGGACATGTCCGAGGGCTTGTATACTATGGATTTGGGTGTACACCTTGATTGATGCGCTCCTCCACTGTAATCTAAAGAATTACCCAGTTGAGGCCTTACTATATAAACCTATATAGATGGTGCATACAAAAAACAAGCAAAACAAATCACTTTTCTCCTTATTGCCACTAAACAAACTATTGCTTATTCCTGGAAATCGCCCGTACTGATTTTCCAGGAGGTCCAGAATTGTCTAAATGGCTTCACAGTCAACGAGAAATTGACAGCCGTACTGGAAGCCAGCGCAGAATTCCAAGTTACTTCCCCCCCCCTCATTCTTTCTTCTCTTCCGTGCTCCCTCCCCCCCCCCCCTGATTTTCTTTCCATTCCCCCTATCTTTTTTTGTTCTCCTCTCTAATTTCTTCCTGTTGCTTTGTTTTTTTGTCCTATTATTTTGGGCTTGTGGTTCTGTGCTTTTCAGGGCCTTTTTGCTTTGTGGTGAATATGGATTGCTCTCGGATTTGACCTGCCGTCCTTTTATATGTGACGCCTCTGCCTATGGACTTACTGAAGTTTGTTTCTGTGTATATTTGGTACCGGTATAGGGGCGTTACAACCACTCCTGCTGCACTTTGTGCAATTTCGTAATGTTTTACTATTCAATTCTTGTAAAATTGCAAACTTTCAATAACATTTATTAAAACAGAAAAAAATTAGCAGGTCGTTGTACTAATACTGTGATCCAAAGTACAACTTAGGAACACTGCATTTATTGTTCTCAATATAGCAGAGATGTAAACTAAGGGAGAGACTTACTAAGGCAATAAGGTAGCAAAGGACGCTGCAATAAAAAGTAGGCATGGTTAACTGAAGTAGGAACATAGCTACTTTCATTAAGAAATGTGCTTTTCTAAAAGACTCGTTCCACTGTATAAACACTCAAATCTTCATACAACGCTTTCCCTCTGTTGACAACTGTTAAAATAATCAACATCTTTAAAAGCACTGACACTGCAAGAAGCACCTCTGCAGAGACACAGTCAGCATTGTGTAGACACCACCAGAAACACAACTGCACAGAGTCATTACCGCACTGACCCCACCAGCAACATGTCTACAGAACTGCAGAAGTGCAATCAGTACTACACTGACACAACTAGAAACATATCTGTAGAGGCACATCTTGTACCACACTGACACCTTCAAGAAACATGTCCGCAGTGGCACAGTCCGATCAGTACCCCAGCAACAGTAGCCATATATACACCTGCATAAACATAATGAGTACTGCACTGACACCACCATGCTGGGAGAGGGTACTCCTCTGTGAGGTGAGAAGAACTCCTACCTGTTAGATATACAGTATATCTGCTTTAAAGGTAGCTCTGGGACTAGCAGCTCTACCCTTTGTAGCACTATGGATCTTCAGAATTCTCAGTTACAGATCCTTATCAGTTTGAAATCTATGAGGGACCCACCTGTAGCAGATTTAACCAGACAGTAACCAGTCTAAGCTTCAGCCTGAGTCAGAGTGATGTTTAGGCATTGAATTTAGTTGTCGCATACCTTGTAACAGCTGAGCTAATGAGAGGGCTTTCTTTTATTTCTCCTGTCCAATGCCCCTTTAAGGTAATGACAGGGTGCAGCAGGACAAAGAGTGACATGGTCCTGACACTGGGTGGTCAAAGAACATTCTAGAGCCTACTGGCATGCTATGGATGCTCGGACTGTAAATGGTGCAGAATACTGGCACACAGGTGGAGAACAGGGACTTGCAGATGCACAAAGCAAAGAAGTAGTTAAGAGGAGCCATGGTCATCAATCAACAACCTTGTAGCAGAAATACCAAACATGGAAGGCAGGAGCAGCGTCAGCGTCCAGACCGGAGTTAGCAGAAGTACCAAAACAGCAGAGGACAAAGTCAAGACAAGAGCCAAAGTCAGCAATGGGGGATCAATATATTAGATATCAAGATCAAGCAGCGTCAGTAGACAAGATGGGTCAAACACAGGATAGCAGGATGTGGGTTTAGTGACTAGTCACAGAAGCTGGCTACCACTAAACAATTCTCCTTAGGTGTATTGTGCTTAAATAGGGCTCTGAGAGTTAAAAGCCAGTGTCTGACATGCTTGCTAATTCATGCTAATGTGCATGTGCATAAAACCATAAGCTGCACTATGCGCATACGCAGATCTTGGGGCATGATCATGTACTTGATCTTACTGACATTAGGACGAGAAGTCTTCACAGATACTGATTAAAGAAGGACATCTGCAGATGCTGATTGGCTGGAATCCTGTGGCTGACAAGCTTCCCACCAAGCCAAGAGAGAACTCTGAAATATCCAGTGATACCCAAGTTTTTTGGGTTACTTGACATCCTTGTTATAATATAAAGACTGCGAGTTCCCAACCCTAGAAATGCATATATCTGCTCTAGTTAACATTTATGTGTAAAGGTGGCACTGTTTTGTGGTAAAGCAAATCTGCCATGAGAGAAACATTTAGAGTGTCACCGATGACCACTTCTTTCAAAATAAGGCTCTCATAAACTATGCTGTTGGTATGTTTGCTTTATCAACATTATACACAAAGTATTTTTTCACTTAAACTAATGTTAAAGGCTTCAATTAAAATGTGTTGAATCAGAAAGCTGTGAAACAGTAATTGCAGAAATCAACTAAATTCAGTTTTTCATTCTCTATTAGGAACTATGCAGACCATCATAAATGTAAAACATCTCTTGCGCTACTAGTGAGTAGATAAAAAATGTGAGGGAACCAAAACACAAAAGCTGCTAAATCTAATAGTGTTCACCATACACATAAAAATAAATGAATAAAAGAATGATTTTGCGCTAAAGTTAAATAAATACAAACAAACTTCTCACCATGCAATATGGTGATAAAGTGCTATCTAAGCAATGACAAAACAGCTTATATATAAAATAGACCCGTGAGACAGTCAAATATATAAAAGTGATCCAATGTAAATATAAAGTGCTACTGTGCAAAATAAATTGCAATGACTGCAAACAGTGCAAATGAACTACAAACAGTGCAAAAAACTGCAAAAAAGTGCTGGCCGTGCCAAAAAATTGCACCGATGTACACAGTGTATAGATGGTTCAATAATGCAATGATGCAATGTGCAAAAATTAAGTTAATGTCCCATATAATTGATGAGAGGGTAGGTCCTCCAATTATTTCCAAGTTCTTGTTGAGAATGTTTCTTCAATTATAATATTGAACCATGGTGTCTCTCCTTCACCAGTCTCTCAGAACTCTCACCTTACAGATATAAAAAGCAGGCACATCAATACTGAGTTTTCTCCCTCTCCCTCCCAATTCCCCCTCCCCTCTTGCAGTAATCCCATGTATGACGGAGTGATTGTTGGTGTCTAAGGAGAAAAGCAGTGTCGTATCCATCTTGGCATCTAAACACCTAGATGGTGGGAGTTACAGTATTGATGTGCCTGCTTTTTATATCTGTAAGGTGAGAGTTCTGAGAGACTGGTGAAGGAGAGACACCATGGTTCAATATTACAATTGAAGAAACATTCTCAACAAGAACTTGGAAATAATTGGAGGACCTACCCTCTCGTCAATTATATGGGACATTAACTTAATTTTTGCACATTGCATCATTGCATCATTGAACCATCTATACACTGTGTACATTGGTGCAAATTTTTGGCACGGCCAGCACTTTTTTTGCAGTTTTTTGCACTGTTTGTAGTTCATTTGCACTGTTTGCAGTCATTGCAATTTATTTTGCACAATAGCACTTTATATTTACATTGGATGACTGTCTCACGGGTCTATTTTATATATAAGCTGTTTTGTCATTGCTTAGATAGCACTTTATCACCATATTGCACTGTGAGAAGTTTGTTTGTATTTATTTAACTTTAGCGCAAAATCATTATTTTATTCATATGCAGACCATCATGTTTATGCAGTAACATGTGTTATGCACATTGGTGCAATGCAGTGCCATTTATTGACTGCATCAGTGTTGCATGTACAATTTTTGACCCAATGTGGTGCGAGCATTGGGCAGCCTTCATAAATGAATGGACTGCCGTAATACACATTAATGCATGAATCTAAGCATGCAGTGGGTTAAGGCTGGTGTGAATGGGTTATTAATTCTGGAAGTTATTACTGGAAGAAAATGGTTACATCACCTCCGCTTTTTCTTTCCTTCACTGCCAAAATAATTATACCAATGCTTCCTATTCATTTTATCAGCATTTCTTATCAGCATTTTCACTACTAGGATGATATTTAAAAATCATATTGAGGGAATAAATGCCAAATAGGTTATATGTTCATTTTGAAGCTTTTCTCTGTACTGTTATATTTGTTTTTTACAATCTACTGCTAGAAATCTCCTTGTGGAAATTTTCCTTTTAGATCATTAAAAGGAAACAGGATACATAGACTGCCAGATAATGCTTTCCTGGGGTTCAAAGATTTAGCAAAACTGTGAGTATACAGCAAATTACATTGTAAGAATTAATAAATATTAATGAATGAATGAAATGTGCACATTCTGATGTAGTTCTGGACATAATGGAGAAGATTTACTAAAACTGGTGCACACAGAATCTGGTGCAGCTGTGCATAGTAACTAACCAGCTTCTAAGTTTTAATGCCGCGTACACACGACCATTTTTAATGGTCTAGAAAAAACAAAGTTTTTTTCAACCCGATTCTTGTTAAGCCTGCCTTGCCTACACACGATCATGAAAAAAAAAATGCTCAAGCAAAGCGCGGTGACGTACAACACATACGACGGCACTATAAAGGGGAAGTACCATTCGGATGATGCCACCCTTGAGGATGCTTTTGCTGATTTCGTGTTAGTAAAAGTTTGGTGAGAGACGATTCATGCTTTTCAGTCTGTTACAGCGTGATGAATGTGCTATCTCCATTACGAACGCTAGTTTTACCAGAATGAGCGCTCCCGTCTCTTAACTTGCTTCTGAGCATGCACGTTTTTTTTCACGTTGTTAAAGACTACACACGACCATTTTTTACGACGTTAAAAACGACAACGTGAAAAACGATGTGAAAATTTAGAGCATGTTCTAAATTTCCAATGGCTGTTTTTAACGTTGCAAAACATTATCGTCAAAAATGGTCGTGTGTACGCAGCATTAGGGTGCTTTCACACCGAGGCATCGGCGGCATCAGTGGTAAAATAGCAGTGCTCTACCGTCGTTATTGCGGAAGTATTCGGCCGCTAGCGGGGGCGCTTTTAACCCTTTGCAGGCAGTTTGACCGCACTGCCTATTCATTTCAATGGGCAGGAGCGGTGGAGGAGCAGTGGATACACCGCTCCTTCACTGCTCCAAAGATGCTGCTTGCAGGAGTTTTTCGACATCCTGCCTGCGCATCGCCTCAGTGTAAAAGCCCTCAGGCTTTCACACTGAGACTGCAGGGGAGCCATTTTCCAGGTGCTTTACAGGTGCTATTTTTAGCCCACGAGTGCCTGAAAATTGCCCCATTGTGAAAGGGGTCTAATCGTTAAAGCTTATTTGAACAAGCTGAAGTTAGAAGCGGATTGTTACAATGCACAGCTGCACCAGATTCTTGTGCACCAGTTTTAGTAAATCTCCACCATTGATTGAAAAGGTCATTCGTCTTGAATGACCATACCCTTTAAAGCTAAAAGCAGCTATGCTATGAACATGCTTTTCCCCTAATGGTAGAGCACCTGTTCATATTTAATAGCTGAGGTTGGTGCTTAAAGCGTACCTAAACCGCAAAACATTCATGTAATTGCAGCTTCTCATCCTTAGTGGAAATGCTCTAAAGGTTTAGCTGTTCAGACATTCCTTTGAAAGCTGAACCTTTAGCCCATTTGGCAGGAGTCAAACATTTTATATAGGAGCAGGATTTTTACAGCTACTATAAATGATGACTTCCTATCTGTCAATGGCTGCTTTTGTGTCCTATCTGTCAAACATTTTACCTCTACTATATATGACAGCTTTCTTTCAGTGGTCATCAGTATTCTTTTAGCTTGTGTCAGGTCAGCAGACATTGTTCTTTGTGACCGACATGGATTGCGTCACTGGATGGTGTGATTGATGATAGATGTGTTGGGAATTTTATCTTTTGATAAAAAAACTTGTCAACGATTCTGTGTTTTTACTTACTGTTTACTTTTTTTGTGAATGACTGGTGGTATCGTACACTATACTCATTCACATAAGTCTGTGTCTGGGTGTCCCCTTATTGTTAAAGGTGGCTTTAAGATTCCGATAAGCTCCTCGCTCACAGAGCCAGGGTTTTGAGGAAAAAGTCCTTCTCCTCATTATTATCCCCCCTGGCAAGGTATCCTCCATATTGAACTTACCTGCCCCTTTCCTGGCCTGCCAGACTGCATGCTTAGATAACGGTTAATATAGATTTTTGGGGGGACCCCACTTTTTATTCTTTTGTGGGGTTCACCCTTATAATTTTAGGGACTGCACTTTTCCTGTGGGGTTTCATTTTTGCATATCTCCCTTTGTGCTGGGAGCGCACCACACAGAGTGCTCATAGCACCAGTCCAGGGTCTCACCGAGAGCCCTGGGCCCTGGGCTAATGATCGGAACTGGTGGGCACTGGTGGGCACTGATGGGGCGGCACTGGTGGACACTGATTAGGTTGCACTGATGAGGCAATAATATGCTGCACTTATGGGCATTGATAGGTGGCACTAATATGTTGCACTGATAGGTGGCGCTGAGGGGTGGCACTGATGGGCATTGATAGGTGGCACTGAAGGGCATTGATAAGTGACTCTGAAGGGCACTGATAGGTTACATTGATGGGCAGTGATGGGCACTGGTATGTGACACTGATAGGCAGTACTGCTAGGTGGCACTGATGAGGCACTGATTGGCACCACTGGTGGGCATTGATAGGTGGCACTGGTGGGCATTAATAGGTGGAACTGATTGGTGGCACTGAGATGCACTGGTGGGAACTAGCAGATGGCACTGGTGGGCAAAGGTGTGGTGGCTGCGCCTCTTCCTTTTCGGGACCGATGTCCATTTCACAGAAGCCAGAGATTGGCTTTTTCTTCTCCTAGCACTATCAGCGTGAGGAGAAAAAAAATGATAACCGATCTTCTGTTTACATCACATAATCATGTGGTAAGGGGCCGGGATCCATCTGTGATCACCCGAGTCTCATTGACTCGGTGATCACAGAGCGTGCCATGCAGGGTGCGTCTATTGATGGCCTCCGGGAAATGTAGGTCCGTGCTGTACCGTTCATTCGGGTATAGCGCAAACTGGAAGGGGTTAAGATTTGTTTTAGTCTTAGGCATGAAGGGGTTAATGATATTGGGTCTGATATGTAATTTTAGGCTTCAGGTTTACCCCGTTAACATCTATATCCGACCCTCATCTAGGATAAGGATCTGAAAGAGATAAAGAAAATCCCCAGCCATTTATTTACAATCCGAAGTAAAGCAACCAAAGCTGTCAGATTCAGCACCCAAACTTTAGACACATTGGGCCTAATCCACAAAAGGGATACGCCGGCGTATCTACTGATACGCCGTCGTATCCTTGTTTCTATCTATGGAACTGATCCACAGAATCAGTTTCACATAGATAGGCAGAAGATCCAACATGTGTAAGGGACTTACACTGTCGGATCTTAGGATGCAGTACCGCAGCCGCCGCTGGGGGCATTTCTCGTCGAAATGCCACTTCGGGTATGCAAATTAGCACTTACGGAGATCCACAAAGCTTTTAAGCTTCGTTTTTTCTCCGCAAGTATTAGTTTGCCGTCGCAATATTAGGGCTGCTTTTACAAGGCCTAAACTGTTTACACCTTGTAAAAGTAGACCCTTCTATCCCGCGTCGCTGTCATTTTTTTTTTTTTTGTTTTTTTTTTCCCGCCGCAACTCGTTTTTTTTGTTTACGCCAGTCGCGATTCTCAAAACCCGGCGCAACGTAAAAGCACGTCGGGAAAATGACGTCGGGAGCATGCGCAGTACGTCCGGCGCGGGAGCGCGCCTAATTTAAATGGGACTCGCCCCATTAAATTAGGAACGCCTTGCGCAGGATGGATTTAAGTTACACCGTTCAAAATTTCTAGGTAAGTGCTTTGTGGATCGGACACTTAGGTAGAGATTTTGCGGCGGTGTAACTTAAATGGCAAAAGTTACGTTGCGCCGGGTTTTTGTGGATTAGGCCCATAGTTACATATAGTAGTTACATAGTTGGTGAGGTGGAAAAAGTCCATTAAGTCTAACCAGTGTGTGTGTTTTATGTTAATAGTACAT
The DNA here is from genome assembly GCF_905171775.1 of Rana temporaria. Classification (NCBI taxonomy): domain Eukaryota; kingdom Metazoa; phylum Chordata; class Amphibia; order Anura; family Ranidae; genus Rana; species Rana temporaria. The sequence continues at coordinate 79,490,292 of NC_053490.1, read as the reverse complement.
TGTATACCCCTGTATGTTGTGGTTGTTTGGATGCCCATGTAATCATTTTTTTTTTTAAATTATCAATAACATTACCGCTGAAACAATTGCTTGTGGAAGAGAATTCCACATCCTTACCGCAAAGAACCCACTACGCAGTTTAAGGATACACTGCTTCTCTTCTAATTTTAGTGAATGGCCGCATGTCTTATTAAATTCCCTTGCGCAGAAAAGTTTTCTCCCTATTGTGGGGTCACCAGTACGGTATTTGTACATTGAAATCATATACCCTCTCAAGCTTCTCTTCTACAGAGACAATAAGTTCAATGCTTGCAGGATTTCCCCATAGCTGAGATCCTCTAGTCCCTTTATTAGCTTTGTTGCCCTTCTCTGGACCCTCTCCAGTTCCAGCACATCCTTCCTGACGACTGGAGCCTATAACTGGACAGCATACTCCAGATGTGGCCGGATCAGAGTGGGGAGAATTATTGTTTTATCTTTGGAGTTAATCCTCTTTTCAATGCATGCCAATATTCTGTTGGCCTTGCTTGCAGCAGTCTGGATTTGCATGCCATTACTGAGCCTTTCATCTACTGGAACCCCCAGGTCCTTTTCAATCCTAGATTCCCCCAGAGGTTCTCCCCCTAGCAAGTAAATTGAATTAATATTTTTGGCACCCAAATGTATCTTCTTGCAAGGTTTATACATCCTGCATAGAAGTTATTGCCTTGCTTAGCTTAGTATTGTCCGAAAATACTGAGATTGAGCTGAGTACCATTCTGAGTACTCCCTGAGTACTCCCCATTTATCACCACCCTCTGGACTCACCCCTGTAGCCAGTTTTCAATCTATGTACTCACCCTTTGGTCTATGCCAACCGACCTTACTTTGTACAGTAAACGTTTATGGGGAACTGTATCAAATACCTTTGCAAAATCCAGATAAACCATGTCTACAGGCCTTCCTTTATCTTGATGTCAGGTCACCTCCCCTTAGAAGGTTAATAGATTGGTCTGGCAAGAACGATTCTTCATGAATTCATGCTGATTACTGCTAATAATACAGTTTTTATTACTAAAATCTTTTATATAGTCCCTTAACTTCCCCTCCAAGTGCTTGCATACTTTTGTTAGGTTAACTGGCCTGTAGTTCCCAGGGATATATCTTGGTCCTTTTTTGTTTTTTGACACGTTCTGCAAACCATCCCTAGTACTTGTGGAAGCTGCATTACTTTTTACTTTTCAGGCAAAGAACATTTTTAGCAAGTACAGAAAAGCCTATACAGTAATAAGGTTTACCTGTAGCTAACATTAATATCTCCTAAATGTCACTGCATGCAGCCAGTGACATCACTGGCACATGCGCTCTGAAGGTCCAACATACCTTGCCGGAACTTTAGAACTTCGTGCCGGAACCAAGGACAAAATCGTGGCTCCGACCAATCACACAGCTGGAGCGTACGAACGCGGAAGAAAGACCGGGTCAAGATGTTAGCCCTCTCAACATGACGCAGCGCCGTGGGAGGGCTTCATTCTAAGGTAAGTATTTCAAAATGTACTAGTATGCGATGCATACTAGCATATTATACAGTTGCCTTACAGGTGTTTTTTTAGTTTTTTAACAGCCACGGTTTACAAACGCTTTAAAGGAAAGCAAAAATAATCTTGTTTTTATTGTGCATGTGTGTATGTGTTAATTGTGTAGCTGTAAACTACAATACATCTAAAGTCTGGTAAGCTGCAATATAGATATGGTTTTGGTTCTAAATAAACTTTAAAGTGAACTTCAGCTGCACTTGTCAAAGGTACATGTTTGACAAAGAGACCCAGAATATACTTACCTGTACCATGCTTCACCACTGAGTCTCTACAGCATCTGAAAATTATTGTGCAAGTTTTAACTTTTACAAGTTTAAAACCTGAAAAAGTGCATGCTATCAAGCCAACCTGTTTGCTTTGCTAGTCCAGGCTTCATACAAGTCAACTATAACAAATATCAACCCCTGAATTTGGAGTCTGCGTAATAAAAACAGATTCCCTTTGACAAACTCATTATTTTCGAAAAGTAAAATGAACTTTTGCATGAAGCCTTAAAATGAAAACCCAAATAGCAAAGATCATCCTGGGTGTCCAGTTTCTAAAGGTAAGGGTAAAAGCCGGGAGGGGAATCAGTGTGGCAATAGCGAATATTCATTCACTATTGTCACACAACTGGGTGGGCTTGCGCCTCGAGCGCACCCTTTTTTAAAGCCTATTAGAGCCTCTGGCTCTAATCACGTGCTTCAAACCCTCCCCCCATTGGAATCCATGCATCTGGTGCCCTGGATGTGGATAGGGGGGTGGCGCCCCTGTGTCCCTAATAAACAGGCCACTACTGCATCTGAAACAATTTTACATGTAAAATATACTGTTGTATTTTATGCCATCCTTTAAATCAGCCTTTTTCAACCAGAGTGCCATCAGGTTTCTTAAGGGTTGCCTTAACAAAATGCCTAAAATTGCTAAAGAATTATGTACAAACCAGTGGGTGGATCAAGCTTTCTTTCAATTAAACACAACCACTGGATTTTATTGTACGCCATTACAACCTTCTAGTCGCCAGTGTCCTAACAGCCAATGACATCATCAGTTGATAAGGTGGATGTTGGGTGTAGTAACCTTGTTTGCTCCACTCCTGCCCCTCTCTATCAGCACTGAGGTCACATTAGCTTACAATTAGGGAAAGAAACTGAGGGAGAATAGAAACATTGGATTACTAATCAGTATCAGTGTGCAAAAGTGTATTTGCTTTGGAAAAACAAATAACCTCTAACGATGAGTGTCTTACATCTGTGGATGTTGCTGCCTTTTCTAAAACTTTTAGTTAAGTTTTTACATTTTAGAATGGGGTGCCTCTAGACTGTTCAGAATTTTAAAGGATGCATTGGCTAAAAAAAGGCTGAGAAACATTGCTTTAAATCTTGGGCACTGCCATGAACAATTTGGAAAACTGTCCAATGAACTGACTTAATTGACAACAAGCTAAGATTACACATCAGAATGTAAAACAGTACTTGGAAAGAATTGTGCATACACTTAAATCTTAAGTACAAGGACTGGATGCCAGCTAAAACTATTTACTGCATTTAGGAAACAATAAGTGATTGGATTGTGATATGCTGTCAATGTATATCAGATGTAAGAATCAACATGAAAAATATCTGTTGATACAGAAGCATAGTCCAAGACTTATATCACTTGGCATAGTTACCATAACTTTTCCAAAATAGCTTTCAGTAATTTCATATGACAAACTGTGGTACTTGAGGGAAGAGTTATCTGACCATAAATGTATAGCTACCAGTAGTCCTCACCTACTAGTTGTGCCTATATAAGCCTTTAAGGCTTTTCCAGTTTTAGGGAAATGTTTTTATTTATTTTATAATTCAGCCACCCATTTTAGCTTTTTTAAGTAGTCTCTCTGCAGAGTTTCAGCATGTCAACTACTCAGTCAGACCTATTTTTCTACAATCAGCAAAACAAATACCGTATTTGCCGGTGTATAAGGCAACCGGGCGTATAAGACTACACCCTAATTTTACAGTTTTTTAAGATTTTTTGCCTGTACTCACCATATAAGGCGACCCCCCGAGGTTTCTGATGTTTCATATTTCTTCCTTCCGGAGCCATATTCTTCTTCATTCTTGCTGGAGCTGGAGCCATATTCTTCTTCCTTCTTGCTGGAGATGGAGCCAATCACGGCGAGCGATGTATTCTATTAATGAATACAAAGCCTGCTTGGATTGGAAGAGGCTTTAACATCATCAGCCCACACCTCTCTGACTCTCAAAGCCAATCCGAGCAGGCTACTGTATGTAGCCTGCTCGAATTGGAAGAGGTTGTTACTCCAATCCGAGCAGGCTCTGTATTCATTTGAATACATCGCTCACCGGGATTGACTAATCGGTATATACTGTATGTAGCCGAAGCTACATACAGTATTACTGCACATCCAGCAGGCATCCGAGCAGCTGACCCGGCGTATAAGACGACCCCTGTTTTTTGGCCAGTTTTTTTAAGTGTAAAATGTAGTCTTATACGCCTGCAAATACAGTACTTTCACTTAATTGATTAGCTCTAACTCTGAATATGCCTGGCATGTAGAATCTCTGCTTCCACACAGAAAGAAAGGGTCTTTCTCTGAAAATTGCTGATGAATGAGAGACTTCTCTACTCAGGCTGTGCCTTCTTATAAAGAAAATGAACTGTACAGGCTCTTTCACACAGGCTTTCTGCTCATCGGGGGATTGATACGTTGATCCCCACATTCCCAAGACCCTCTACAAATCAAAAGTTGAACAAAGATTTACAGTCCAAGGACCCCGACTATGGAACGCTCTACCCGCGGACATCCACTTGGAAGAAAACCATCTGGCCTTCAGGAAGAAGTTTAAGGCCCCATACACACGAGAGGATTTATCCGCAGATACGGTCCAGCGGACCGTTTCCACGGATAAATCCTCTCGAGGATTTCAGAAGATTTCTATGCGATGGCGTGTACACACCATCGCATTGAAATCCGCGCTGAAATCCTCTGGCGATGACGTGTCGCGCCGTCGCCGCTATTATGACGTGGCGATGGGCGCGACGCTGTCATATAAGGAATTCCACGCATGCGTCAAATCATTACGACGCGTGCGGGGAATCCCTTTGGACGGATGGATCCGGTAAGTCTGTACAGACGAGCGGATCCATCCGTTGGAATGGATTCCAGCAGATGGATTTGTTGTGCATGTCAGCAAATATCCGATCTGCTGGAATCCATCCCAGAGGAGATTTCTCCGCGGAAACAGATCCCTTCTGAAGACACAGGCAGATACTGGCTGCAAAAGCTCCTTGAGGCGATTTAGTTCGCGTTTGTAGCACTATACAAGTTACTTATTCATTAATGACAGGTCCGTCTCTTTGCAGAAACTGTGCAGAGACAGACCCGTCAGAGTCCCGCTCTCCTTTTTGGGGAGATCGGATGAAAATGGACTGTCTGTCCGCTTTCATCCGATCCCATCCTTCAGATGGATGGAAAATAGGGTCTCCATCCATCTGGATTTTACTGACAGGATCAGATTAGATAGCAGAAGGTGTCAGTGGACATGTCACCGCTGACATCCGCCGCTCCATAGAGGTACATGAAACATCCGATCAGGTCCACCTGAAAAACTGATAGGTGGACCTGATCAATAAGCCTGTGTGAAAGGAGCCTAAGACTGTACGCACCTTTGGTATTCATGCACCTGGAATGTATTTAGCTGATTTAAACTGAAATCTGAGTTGGGTTTAAGCCTAGGTTCACACTGCTGCGAATTCAAAATCGCGGTAAAATGCGATTTTACCGCGATTTTGTGACTGCGATTTTGCCGCGATTTCGGCCGCAATTTAATGTAAATCGCGGCCCGAAATCGCAAAAAGTAGTACAGGAATTACTTTTTGAAATCGCAGATGCGGCGTCGCACTGATTAGGACAGTGCCATTGCCGACAATTGCCGGCGATTTGAGATGCGATTTGACATGTCAAATCGCATCTCAAATCGTTCCAAATCGTACCCAGTGTGAACCAGGGCTTAATAATACTTACAAATCACACCACCTGTGAGTTTTAACTTTGCTGTCAGATTCCTGCATGACCTGCAGTTCCACTCACCATGATTCACCAGTATGCAGATGGTTTCTAACTGATGTATAAATCGTAGGGATTCACTTTGTCCCAAGTGACGTTTCCTGGGGTGGAACAAGAACTAAATGGTCCTTACATTCAGTTAGACGCACATGTTCCTTGTGCTGGTTGCTGCTGTCTTAGTTGAAATCTTCACAATCAGCCATCAAGAGAGCTGACTATCCCCAAACCCCTCCCCCACCCTCTAAGGAACATGCTGACAGGAAGAGTGACCTCATCAGTCTGCTGCTGCTTCTACTGTCCAGTTAGGGGGCTGGGGTGGAGACATCTGTATTCCTTCTACAGTCTATAACTGCTAGAGAAAATGCATTATCCACCTTGCTGTGATGTGTGCCAGAGATATGTGTAGCACTACCCCGGAGGAGCTGCTGTTTTTTTGGGTGGCACATTTACCTTGTGGCTCTCCGAATTCCTAGGGGTGTATGGTGCATATAGCAGTAGTAAAGGAATGCCTGCAACAAGTGTCTTTTCTGTGCTCTTTATTACCCAGCCAGGTAAAAACAATGAACCAGTGATGAAAGTATAGAGTTTGGAAGAAGAATGATAACAGCCGATTCAGGCGTAGTATTTGGAACAGTACTGCTCCCATATGTAACACTTTCCGTACCACTCCTGACTGAGTGGGCTTGGCGTCCCTGGACAGGCCTCTCTCACTGACCTGGCAGCCGGAGTATCACTCTAATCTTTTGAGAAAAAGTCTCTGCCACAGACCCTCCTTAGATTGATCTTGGATTTGAGGAAAAGTCTTTGCCACAGACCCTCCTGGAATGGACTTCAGGGAGACACCTCTGCCTCAGGCCCTCTCTGATTTGCAAATGCGGAGGCAATCATCCTCAGAAGAATTACGTCTCGATCTCCTTCTTAACATCGCCCAGGTACCGACTGACAGATGATTAATCCTTCAGTGTCCAGCTACCTTGATCCCCAGTGGTTTGTGGAAATCCTTTGTGGACTCCCCACCAAACAGCTCTACCGCTTGGCATCTTCAAAATTGGAAACCCAGTCGACCACTGCCATTGCTCAAACATTCCGGGCTAACATGGTCCCCAAACCAGGAACACCGCGTGGCACATGCGCCCCGGCCAGGTAGGCTATAACGCCGGGGCGCCGTGATGTGGTCACCCTAAAGGTGGGTGCCACACTGGACGAAGAAGATCCAGACTCAATGGCATCTGTCCCATAAGTACCCTCTCCCAGTATGCCCAGTGAGGACACTCCCTCCTGATTGGCTTCTGGAAAAGAACACCCAATTCTCGACTCTGCTGCTGCCACCTGTCGCCCTGGGGTGGGATAACACCCCAGCAACAACAGAATGAGCCCACAGCACAGCCAAGCTGAAACAGAGACCCTACTTAAACATTGTAATTCAGATCAGAGTCATTAGTACTCTGCTCGCCCTCAAAATTTCAATAGCACCGGTACTTGGAAGTAACCAGGCGCTACATATGTATATATCAGAACTGGATGCATAGAAATGTATATTCTTTGGGAGGTAAAACAGGACAATAGGAAGTAATTATTTTGTGTATTTAGCTGTTTGTCTGCATTTTAACTCAATGTTAAAAAGCCTAGAAAAAAACAGCAGAAAAAAAACATGCACAAATGTAAGGAGCACCAGACCAAATGATAAAAGAATCCACATTTATTTATTGGTTTACACTAAAAAACAACCAACACCAACTAAGTATGACTAGTAACTCTCCTTGTCCAACAATTATCTTCCCTATATACAGTAAAACCTTGGATTGCGAGCATAATTCGTTCCGGAAGCATGTTTGTAATCCAAAGCACTTGTATATCAAAGCACATTTCCCCATGGAAAAGATGGATACTCAGTTGATTCATTCCACAACCATTTATTCATAAGTTCTTCAGTTTATAGTCCATATAAAAAGATTATAGCAATGTGATAGGTTGTGTAACCATAACATGTCCATACACAAATGGCAGCATCCACAAGGGGATTAAAAGCAAAATCCAGCAGGAGCCACAGAGTTTAAAAGAGAAGAGAGGCGCCTCTAAGTGTAGCAATATGTTGCTAAATGTTTTACCTTTATTAAATGTAACCATATTGCTACACTTAGGCCCCGTACACACCAGAGGATATCCCCTACACACCGTTTCCAGCGGATACATCCTCTGGCGGATTTGGATCTGATGGCTGTACTCACCATCGGATCAAAATCCGCGCTGAATACATCCGCGGTGACGTGTCGCGCCGTCGCCGCGAAGATGACGCGGTGACGTGTGCGACGCTGGAAGGTAACTACTTCCACGCATGCGTCGAATCATTACGACGCATGCGAGGGATGGGAGCGGACGGATTGATCCGGTGAGTCTGTACAGATGACCGGATCAATCCGCTGGAAACGATTAAAGCGGATAGATTTCTTAGCATGCTAAGAAATTTCTATCCGCTTGAAATCGATCGGCCGGATTTTAATCCGCGGAAAAATATCCGCTAGGCCGTACAGACGACCGGATTTGTCCGCTGGAACTGATCCGCGGATCAATTCCAGCGGATAGATCCGGTCGTCTGTACGAGGCCTTAGAGGCGCCTCTCTTCTCTTTTATACTCAGTTGTAACATGACGCTACTTGTATATCAAGACATCGCTTGTATATCAAGTCAAGGTTTATTAACAATTTTTGCTTGTCTTGCAAAACGCTCTCAAAACCAAGGTTTTACTGTACAGTATATTCACAAGGAAAATCCCTATTGTGACTCTTTTCCAGGTTTTTATTTTAGCTGAAGCCATGATGGAGGCATTTTGTCTGGGCCCCTAAAAGCATTTGCTGTTTTTTATTGTCAACAAATAAATTAATTTGGACTCTTTTATTGTTTAGTCTGTCTCTTCTTCTATTGGTGCATGCTTTTTCTGGTAACCTGGTGGGTACCCACAGGACGGTAGCACTGTCTGTTGTGAGAAGCCTAACCTGACCTAAAGAGCTCTCTGAATATTTTTTGTCCTCCCACTAATTTGTATGAACTCACATCAAAGTGATCTCTTTGATGCTATTTATCTTCATTGGAAAATAAACATTATTTCTAAAACTGAAAGGGAGTTCATGGAGCTGGGCTCATGAACTGGCTTCATGAAGTCAAACAACAATTAGGCATTGCATTGCAAAAAATAGAAAATACAGTATGTAAAACCACTCAATAGATACAACTTCCACATTTGCGGTCTCCCAGAGGTGGTAACTGACATAATGGGACAGTCTAAAAGAGGCAATTCCAGATATCCCTGACCATCATCTATAACTGGACTGTGCCCATATAATCTTAACAGTTCCACATCAGGGGGGAACATCATAGTTGAAACTGCACTATTACAAGGTGAAGGAAAAGATAATGAAAATACTGGCCTTAAAATCCTAGGTCGTGAAGTCCAAATATTGCCAACCACAGTTCAGAAAAGGAAAGCTTTTAAACTCCTCTAGATCCTACTGGCCAAAAATATTAAATAATGGTGTGCATTCCCTTTTAGATGTGATTTATATACAAAATGCACTACTTTTCAGCATTTCTCAAAGGGAGGAAACCCTTTCTAAAGTTGGGCCTCATTTCTATAGAACATGAGTAGCCCAGGGGTCTGTAGGAGCACCCAATAACTACTACACCAGGCAAACCAGTACTCTTGATCCCCCATATGGCATAAGCCAAACATGTTCGGCCCCACATCCAATCACTGTCCAAATGTTGTCAACCTCCAAAACATCTCCAAAATATACCCCTTCCTAACCAATGACACCTCAAAGCCCTTATCCATTTCCTAGTCATTTCCTTCCTTGACTACTGCAACAACCTCCTCAATGGATTATCTTAACATAGGTTATCCCCGCTTCAGTCCATCATGAATGCTGCTGCCAGACTCTTCCACCTTACCAAAAGTTCAGTGTCTGCTACACCTCTCTGCCAATCTCTCCTCTGGCTTCTGCTCACCCAACTAATTAAGTTCAAAATACTAACAGCAAGTTACAAAGCCATCCACAACTCTGCCCCCCAGCTACATCACTAACCTTATCTCAAAATACCAATCTAATCGCTCTCTTTGTTCCTCTCAAGACCTCCTGCTCTCTAGTTTCCTTGTCACCTCCTCTCATGCTCGCCTCCAGGACTTTTTCCAAACCTCTCTCATCCTATGGAACTCCCTTACGGCAATTTGTCTGACTATCCACGACTCTGTTCACGTTTAGAAGATCCCTGGAAACCCTTCTCTTTAGAGAAGCCTAGTCCACCCCCACCTAACAACTGTACTTTTATTTTCTCCATCAGTTCATTCCCCACAGCTATTGTATCGATTGTATCACTTGACCCTTCCTCCAAAGCTTGTTTTCAATGAAAGCACTAATGAGTAGGCCCCTCTGATTCCTCCTGTAATAAATTGTATTGTAACTGTACTGTCTGCCCTCATGTTGTAAAGCACTTGCGCTATATAAATCCTGAATAACAATACAATTGTACTAGTGTTGAGCGGAATACGCCATATTCGATTTCGCGATATATCACGAATATATAGACGAATATTCGTGAAATATTCACTAAAATCGAATATTCGTGATATTTTATAAAAAAAAAAATTTTTGCGAAATTTCGCTAATGCGAATGTGAAATTGATTGCGAAATTTCGCTAATGCGAATGCGAAATTGATTGCGAAATTTTGAAACATTCAATTTCACCTGCCCTTTGGAAAAAGTGTGGTTTTAAGTAATGGACCCTGCAACTAACAACAAGGTATTAATAAAATAAATACATTATTATATAGATGTGAGGGTTTACTTTGACCAATTTGTATATTGATTAGTTTAATAAATATTGAATAACCATAGATTTGGAAAATACAGATCTCTCCTCTAGACTGACCTGTATTGAGTTAGGTAAAGATCAACCGCACACTGGGGCCCCTGATTCTGTTGAGTTAAAAAAAAGCCAAGTAAACCGTTTACGTTGACATCTCTTAAATGTCTTTATGTTAAACAGTTATTATTCTCATTAAAGAGGTGAAATGCAAATGATGACACGGGACAAAAGATGGAAAATTCTTTGAAGATGTGATACACTGGAAAAACGCACAGAAACACTCCACTCTCTCCTATGACAACTGTGGTAGGAGAACTCTGATTGGCTCTGATGCAAAAGAAGGGAGGAGAAAGTATTCGCGAATATTCGTAATACGAATATTCGCGATTGCGAATATTCGGCAACATAAAAGGATCGCCTCAGCTTAGCTACTCGGCCCAGGGTCTCTAATCATACCAGCAATGCTTTTAGACGTCGATGGAGATCACTAGGATGTGATCTGTTTTAAAAATAAATTTGAAAAAATACGAATATTCGGAATAGCGAATTTTGGCCGCGAAATTCGAGTTATTCGCGAATATTCGAATATGCCATATTCGTAACGAATATTCGCAATGCGAATATTCGTGAGCAACACTAAATTGTACAGTCATCTTAACAAATCACCAACTTGATAAGGTAGAGAGGACTATATCTCTCTGGCAGCCCAGTACTTACCCCCTTAAATCCATTCAACTACACTTCATTACGTGGTGTTTTTGTATGCTAATATCAAACATGTACACAACTAACCTATCCTACAACCATCAATAAGATTTAGCATATAAAACTTAAATTGAAACACACTTGTGACCTTATGCATCTTTTTTTATTGCTCTTTGTTGTTATCCTGTATGAGGAATTTGTTAATTTCTATACGCATATACAACTGAATACTCCTCAATAATGAACTATGGGTGTGGCAAGCTTAAACTCCATGTTAAAATAACTTAATAGTCATTTTTTGTTTTTTTAAATGTTTAAACTGATTAAAAAACATTGTCTTAAAAAAATTAAAAACCACCTATCCTAAATCCAGAAATAATAAAATTATAATCTTCATAAAATAAGCTCTACACCTTTGATAGTGACCATAATTTCAACTGGTTAATAAGAGCACATTCATTATTTTCATCAAGCAGAAACACAACAAGGGATTAAACCTGGCAAAAAAGTTTGAAAATGTATGCAGAGGAAGATATTATAGAATTTTTTTAGGATAAAGTCGTTTTAGGAACAATATGCTGGATGATTTAAATAAAAAGTAGAAAACAAGAAAAAAGTATCCGCAGTACAGAGTGTGGATGAGTTTGCAAACAGATGTGGTTTCATGTATTAAAGAATTTCTAAGTGTGTCCATAACAGATAATCGAAATTTTCTACCTGTAATATTTGTCCAACAGCTAGAACTCGTTATCTTGCCAACTATACAGTCAGAAGCAGCAGCTTAAAGCTGAAAACATGGCCCAAAGGAATTTTTATATATTTGCACAGTAAAATCCAGTTACCTTTGAGTTTATTCAGCCTGCACTCCCCAGTCAGCACCAAATGTGCAGTGCTGAGACATGTAGTTCTAGCTGTAGGACAAATATTACAGGTCGATCATTCGGCACTGAATGCAAGGTAAATGAAGAGGGTACAGATGAACATCGAAATCTCCCTCTTCCAAGAATTTGTTTTTTAATCATACCACTGCAGTCTCTCTTAACAGTCCCAGCTTGATTAAAATTATAGGTTGAATAAAATTATAATTTTTCTGGGCATTAGAGCAGCAGTTCAATGCTAATTCAGACCAAAGTGAGAATAGAATACCAAAGCCCAGTTTGTATACCTTCCTGTGACTGCTAACTTATGCCCTGTACACACGATCGGTTCATCCGATGAAAACAGTCTGATGGATTTTTTCATCAGATATGCGATGAAGCTGACTTTCATCAGTCTTGCCTACACACCATCAGTTAAAAAACTGATTGTGTCAGAAAGCGGTGACATAAAACACAACGACGTGCTGAGAAAAATAGTTTTTTTAACCATCAGATAATTTTAAAATTTTAAAAGTTCCTAGGGCCAGATTCACGTAGCCCGGGCGCAGCGTAACGTAACCGATTTAGGTTACACCGCCGCAAATTTTCGGTCTAAGTGCCCGATCCACAAAGCACTTACCTGGAAATTTGCGGCGGTGTATCCTAAATCCGTCCGGCGCAAGGCGGGCCAATTCAAATGGGGTGGGTACCATTTAAATTAGGCACGCTCCCGCGCCGGACGTACTGCGCATGCTCCCGACGCAAATTTCCCGACGTGCTTTGCACGAAATTACGACGCGCCGACATTTGTGAATCGCGACGTGAAAAAAAGACTTGCGCTGGGAATTTTTTTTTTTTTTTTAATTCAAAAGCGACGCTAGAAAGACGGGTATACCTTTACATGGTGTAGTAATTTTACACTTTGTAAAAGGTGCCCTATGTTTGCAACGGCAAACTAACACTTGCGGCGACGTAACAACGGGAAAAAGTTTTGTGGATTGCCGTAACTGCTAATTTGCATACCCGACGCTGGTTTACGACACAAACTCCCCCCAGCAGCGGCCGCGGTACTGCATCCTAAGATCCGACAGTGTAAAACTATTACACCTGTCGGATCTTAGGGATATCTATGCGTAAATTGAGATTTTCCTAGCTTGTAACGGAAAATATTAGTTATATGAAGACAGGAGGCGAGTATCTTATGCATTATCTTTCCTTTAATAATGCCCACAGCAGAAATACAACTTTAGTGGATTTTAGTAATAATAAAAGAATTTTTTTTAAACCAAAACTACAAGTCCCAGCAGCCCCTAGGGCCTATCAGCCAATCACGTGGTCCCTGCCAGTATATAAGGGGCTGCCCCTTTAATCACTTCCTCTTTCTTGGAGCGAATTGCCAAAGACTTGAAACCGCGACTTCAATTCCAACTAGTCTTCTGACCATCAACGATTTGGATTCGGTGAGTCGAGTAAGTAGAGGTCCCAACGAGGACAACAAAGGAGATCCCTCCGGAAAACTGCTCAGCCCGTGGCTCGTGTGGTGCGGTCCTCAGTAACCTGGAACAATATGAGAAGAAAGACCATGATAGGGTTGGGCCGGGAGGGAAGATACTCGCCTCCTGTCTTCATATAACTAATATTTTCCGTCACAAGCTAGGAAAATCTCAATTTATATATCAGACAGGAGGCTCATATCTTATGCAAGTTCAAAGTCATACATAGATATAAATACAATAACAATCAAGTATACGTCTAATTAATAACCGAGTCATAGAACCGACATAGATACGTGTTCCTCCGGTCTAAAGTAGAATTGGCGGAAGGTGGATTCGGAAGACCAGTCCGCCGCTCTCAGAAGATCCGAAAGCGAACCTCCCGAGGTGATTACCTTCGTAGCCATTGCACCCCTGGAAGAGTGTGCGCCAAATCGTGTAACGTCAATCCCAGCCAAGCCCATGGTGGATCTAACCCACCTGGCCAGAGTGGCCGAGGAAACCGGCAGGTGTGGGCGGACGTAAGAAATAAGTAGTTGGGATAGAGACGGGGACCGAAGCGGGGCCGTCTGCAATTCATACGCTTGTAAACAACGAACCACGCATAAACGTGGGTGTGATGGGAAGAAAGGATAGAATACAGATTGTATCCCTGTCTTTGTCCTACGAACTACCGAAAACTGTACGCCTTGAGGTGAGAATTGGCGTCTGGATATGTCCAGGGCTCTCACATCGGATATGCGCTTGATGGAAACAAGGCATAAAAGGATCGTAAGCTTAAAAGACAACAGTTTTAGCGAAAGGGCGTCGTTGTCGTCCCATGTAGAGAACATGTTCAGTACCCTGGAGACATCCCAGGTGTTCTGGTATCTGGGGCGAGGAGGACGTTGGAACCTAACGCCTCGCAGGAGACGACACACCACGGGGTGTCTGCCCACTGGGAGGGAATCTATCGGGGAATGGTAGGCCGAAATCGCAGAGCGATACACGTTAATGAAGCTATAAGATCTACCGGATGCAAAGGAATCCGCCAGGTAGTTAGCAACCATTGCTACAGGTGCGTGAATGGGATCAATTTTCCGTTGATCACACCAACGTACCCAGGTTCCCCAGGCTGATCGGTATGCCGATCTAGTCCCGGGGGCCCAGGCCAGGGCGAGAAGGTCCCTAGCTGTTCGTGAAAGGTCGCAATCTGCGCCTGACACCCCGAAATCAGCCAAGCGAGGAGATGAAGGTTGTGATCCACGACCAGAGGGTGGGGTTCTCCTGCAGGGTTGGAGAGGAGGTGAGGGACACGGGGAAGCAGCCTGGGAAGATCTACCGTCATTCCCAGGAGAAGGGGAAACCACGGTTGTGTTGGCCACCAGGGAGTGATCAGCACAACTGAAGCCTGTAGGTTCGCCACTTGCAATAGGAATCTGAGAATCATGGAGAAGGGAGGGAACGCATAGTGTGTCCCTCGCGGCCAAGTCTGCCGAAGGGCATCTATTGCCAGGGCTTCGGGGTCCGGCCTCCAGCTGTAAAAGCGAGGGAGTTGACAATTGAGGCGGGATGCGAACAGGTCCACGGAAAAGGGCCCCCACAACCCGACCAGAGAAAGAAATATCGTCCGATCCAGTCGCCAATCGCTGGAATCTGTGAGGTATCTGGAATTCCAGTCCGCGATCAAGTTCGAGGCACCCGGAATGTATTCCGCCAGGGGAACGACGTTGCGTTCCAGACAGAAGTGCCAAAACTCCTTTGCCAGGTTCACCAGAGCTTTGGATCTGGAACCTCCTAGGCGGTTGACGTATTGGACTGCGGTTACATTGTCCATCCGCAGCAATACGCAACAATTGGAGGCGTTTGGAAGGAGACTCTTGAGGGCGAAGAAGGCCGCCATGAGTTCCAACGCATTGATATGAAGCAGAGACTCCCCTGCGGACCATGTCCCTCCTGTGGTGGATGTTCCGCAGCGAGCCCCCCAGCCGTGTCGACTCGCATCCGATTCTATAATGTAATCCGGATTGGAGCTGAAGATGGTCTTCCCGTTCCAATCGATGGCGTGACTCAGCCACCAACGCAATTCTACTACTGCCTCTGCATCCAGAGGTACCTCGTCTGCATAGCGAAGACCCTGTCGCAGGTGGAGCGCTTTGAGTCTCTGAAGGGCTCGGTAATGTAGGGGAGCCGGGAAGATGGCCTGAATAGAGGCCGATAAAAGTCCTACTAAACGGGCCAAACCGCGTAAAGATACTCGCCGTTTGTACAATATGGCACGAATCTCCTTGCGGATAGTAGTTAGCTTGGCTTTGGGTAAGCGAAGTATAGAGTGTTTGGTGTCCACTAAGAACCCCAAAAACTCCATCTCCTGTGAAGGGGTCAAGATGGATTTCTCGTGGTTGATGACGAAACCTAGTCCCTGGAGCAATCTGACGGTCCAGGTGGCATGGGTCATCGCTTGGTGGTGAGATCGGGCCATTATGAGGAGGTCGTCTAGGTATATGATTAACCGGACGCCCCTGCTCCGTAAGGCCGCCACCACCGGCTTCAACAATTTGGTGAAGCACCACGGGGCGGAGGAGAGTCCGAAGGGGAGGCAAGTGAACTGCCACAACCTGTCTCTCCAAAGGAACCGCAGGAGGTGTTGGGAAGCAGGATGAATGGGGACTGTGAGGTAGGCATCCTTCAAGTCCACCTTTACTAGCCAGTCCTCGGGGCGTAACAAGTCTCTCAAATAGTGGATCCCCTCCATCTTGAAATGTCGGTAGACGACATGTTGATTGAGGGTCCTTAGATTTATGACGGGGCGAAATCCGCCATCCTTTTTTTCTTACTAGAAAGAGGTTGCTGAGAAACCCCGGGGAGACAGTGTGTACCTCTATCACGGCCTGTTTGGTAAGAAGGGCCTGAAGTTCTAGGTCTATGAGTGCTGAACTTTTGTTTGAGAATTTGATGGGTTGAGGCATTACATTCATTTCTGGCAAGGAGTACAGTTCTATCTGATATCCTGCCACCGTGTTGAGTATCCAGGCGTCTGCCGTAATCGCAGACCAAGCGTGGATAAAATGTCTCAGCCTTCCCCCCAAGAGAATGTGACAAGGATTCGGGTGTGTGACACTCACCGGTATTAGGTCTTGAGCGGGGGTAGCCTCTCCCTCCGCGTCCTCTCCAGGGTCGTCCGCGAGGTGGGAAGAAGGGGGCTGGTTGCGCCACCGGGGGTTGGGTAGGATTGTGGAGCCTGGCTGTACTGAGCGGGAGCTCTAAAGTATTGCCTGCCTGCGGAATAGCGACCGGCAGAACGGCCCCTGTTTCTGCCTGCCCTAGGAAAAGCCTTGGTTGACCCTGATTTTTTCAGGGATGATTGGGCTTTGTCCAAACTGGTGTATAATCCTACCATCTTATTAATGTCCTTAATAAGTGAATCGCCAAAGAGCATACCTTTGGCTGAAGGGCCCGGTTCTGAGTCTGCGAGGTGGGCCAATTGAGGGTCTAACCTCATCAGGATGGAGCGGCGACGCTCCGTGGAGCAAATGGTATTGGCGGAGCCTAGTAGGCACACTGTTCTCTGGGCCCAACCTCTAAGTTGGTCCAGGTCTACAGGGGTCTCCGTGGAGGAGGCCTGTTCGGCAATGTTCAGTATTTTGGTGACTGGGCCAAACAGGTCGAGGATTCTATCCTGAATAGATCGGAAAGATCTTTCAATCCCCTTTTTAGAGTATTTACCTTGTTTGGTAAGGTACCTGAGAAGTACCGGGTCTACCTCTGGGGTGACTACCGTCTTTTTCGGGATACAGGGACGGGGACACTCCGCCCTCAGCTTACTGCGATTATTCTTATCTACGGACCTACGGGCCCAGTATTGAATATATTGGGCTACCTCCGGGAGGGGAGCCCATTCGCCAGATCGGGGGTGAGAAATCCCTTCTGGGTCGAAGAAGGGTTCTCCCCTGGCGTCTAAGATAATTTCGCCCTGGGTTACAGGGGTGGCGTTGTCAGGTGGCGCCATATGCCCACTACCCTCATAATCCGTATCTTCCTCAGACTCATAGGCGTCTGACGCCTCAGATCCTGTGGACGAATCTGATGTGTCCACAAAGGAATCTGGTTTAGTCCGTTTGGTGGACTTCTGCCTCTGCTTTTGCTGCTCCCCGAGGCTCAGGGGTCGGTGAGAGTCTGGTAGGGTAGTGGGTCGGCAGACCGGGTTGGGTGCTGCCTGGGGCACATTATTTACTTCCCCTGCCGGGGAGTCGTATGTTGTGGGAACATGTTTGCGTTTGTGTGTCGCTTTGCCCTTTGTGGGCGGTTCACCACGGCCTGGGGGTCCAGGCATGACAGGTGCAGCCAGTTGTGATACAGGGGCGGAAGCCATGGCTATTTGCACCGAGTGATTTATTAATTCCTGTATCTGGGCAGCAGTAAGGAAAATAGGGTTCTGGGGGGTAATATTTCCCTCAGCTGGCATGGTAGTAAATTCAGAGCAATCTTCATCAGCCATGATGTTGCTCAATTATGTCTGAGAAGTGCAGTTTTTAGGGTATATATATATCTATTTGTGCACTCAGCAGTAAGCGTTCAGCAGTGTCAGCAGATACTGTGAGTATCTGATAGAAGGTAAGCCGCTGAAGGGGTTAACTGATCTAAGAATATATATATATATCTATTTGGCCGCAGGGGATACTCTAAGAGGTCCTACCGTACCGCCAGGTCACTCCACACTGGAGCCGTGGCGTACGATAGGCAGATCCCCCGTTCAGGAGGGCGTAATCTCGCGAGATTACGTCTCCTGCATGCTGGTAGGCTGGAGCGGAGCTCCGCCGGGCACGCCCCCCGCAGCGTACTGGACGCTGATAGGAGGATGTGTGGCTTGCTCGACACGCCCCCCCCCAGAGACACGGGTGCCTGAGGAGAAGCGTGCGGAGCGAGTGAGGAGGTAGGAAAAAGGGCGCCAAGCCAGTAAGAGATGGCGCTGCCTGGGCGATTAGGATCTAGGGGAAAAATAACGTTGTGAGGTTATTGTTAACGCCGCAAACAGGTGGTTTGAGCATTGATAATCATAGAGATTCACTACCTTCCCCCAGATCAATGATGCTAGACAGAATATATATATTATACCCTAAAAGGGAGAAAAATACATAATATATACAATATATACAATATCTAAATAGCTGATAAGTGTGGAGGGAACAAGTCCCATCCACGAATCCCAATAAATTACAATCTGAATAACTAATATATATCAATCTATAATTAGTACTCATTTGAATAGTACTTATCTGATTTCTTGCTGTGAGCAGAAAGAAAGAGGAAGTGATTAAAGGGGCAGCCCCTTATATACTGGCAGGGACCACGTGATTGGCTGATAGGCCCTAGGGGCTGCTGGGACTTGTAGTTTTGGTTTTAAAAAAATTCTTTTATTATTACTAAAATCCACTAAAGTTGTATTTCTGCTGTGGGCATTATTAAAGGAAAGATAATGCATAAGATATGAGCCTCCTGTCTGATATATAACTGATTATATGAATCAGTCACATAGATAGAAACAGGGATACAACGGCGTATCCCTTTTGTGAATCTGGCCCCTAGTTTTTTCACTGATGGATAAAAAAACGATGGGGCCCACACACGATCAGTTCGTCTGATGAAAACGGTCCATCAGACCGTTTTCATCAGACGAACCGATCGTGTGTAGGCGGCATAAGCCGTTGTGGATTCTAGAGGTTACAACCATTCATATCCTAATATACAAAATTGCAGCGCTAAATAAAAATAAAATGAAACCATGCATGAGTAGCATGTAATAACTATAAAGAGCTAATGTGCAATAACTACTGTGAATAATGTGCAATAAGCAAAAAAATCATATATAACAATGCATTAACATACGTTGAACTGTATAGTGCAATATCAATTAAAAAAAGCCAAATGTGATGGCAAAACAGTGCACATATATAAAGTTCATTTGTGACTGAAATTCAATGAAAGGAATCCCATGTGGAACATATAAGGTTACCCCTGATGATATCTGACGAAACGATCGTCGGGACGCTACGCACACATGCTCTGCGCATGCACATTTGTTTTTACGGAGGCTTTATGGACTTTTCACTCGTAAGGAACCCTTCTTGTTTGTTTGCATTGGAGGACTATCTTGAGTCTCAATTTATGTATGCAGCTTTGCAGCAGTATACTACACTATCTGGAGTTTTTTTCTCCTTGCATAGATTAGGTCATTACCCGGCATGTATGGAGACCTCTGGTGGGAGACGCCCGGACATCTCTTCTGTGGATTTTTGATCAAAATAAGTGCTGCATGGCCCCCCTGAATAAGGGTGGTTGCAGGCTTTCTGGTAAGCCTTTTATCTTACTGTGGTGATGAGTATCACGCGGTCAAGCATTCGGTCTATGCTTATATATTCCACATGAAATCCCTTTCATTGAATTTCAGTCACAAATGAACATTACATATTTGCACTGTTTTTGCCATCACATTTGGCTTTTTTATTGATATTGCACTTTACAGTTTAACGTATGTTTATGCATTGTTATATATCATTTTTTTGCTTATTGCACATTAGTTACAGTGGTTTTTGCACATTAGAACTTTATAGTTATTACATGCTACTCATGCATTATGTCATTTTATTTTAATTTAGCGCTGCACTATATTTTGTATTTTAGTTTGGTGCCCAGTATCTGGGTTATAGTGTTTAGCTGCTGTTCACATTTACTTATTACCTTAACTCACTAAGCGCAGATAGTATTCTATACTTACTCATATCCTGATGAAGATATTTACTTCACAACAGGGGGATTATACCAGTCACTTTTGAGTGATCAGTGGCCTTCTTTTCAGCGTTTTTCTGTTGCCACCAAGTATTTGTAGTAGGCACAGTACTGGCCAGATCTCTATTTCAGTTCTTTTCATTGCCTTTGGTATTGCAGCACATCAGGGCAGATTAGTTGAGAGATTAGATGGGTCTTAAACCTTAGATTTGTTTTGTTTGGCTTCACTTTTATCACTGGCATACAGCTCTTTATAGTGTAGTCAGCTATATGCTGGGTACCAACCTCTAAACCATGGATCGATCATTTATGTCTTTTTCCCCCTTTTTTGCCATATCGGACACAGACATGCTGGACTTTTTTGGTTTGGTTAGGATCTCTTAACGTATCTGTTATTAGATGTGGGTTCTACGCCCTCTCTAAAGGAATAACTACTCATTTCAATCTGTATTCATTATACCCAATTTAAATAATTAATATTAATATTTTCTCCTTATAACAGTGGTCAACAGTACCCTTGGTTTAATGGAATTGGCAACTGTTGCCCCACATTCTATTGCTGG
This sequence comes from Rana temporaria, assembly GCF_905171775.1. NCBI lineage: Eukaryota > Metazoa > Chordata > Amphibia > Anura > Ranidae > Rana > Rana temporaria. Next base: position 79,469,417 of record NC_053490.1, on the reverse strand, counting down.
TCTTGGTTGTCCTACCCCCTAAGCATAGCATAAAGTCTTCCCTTTCTTCAGTGAATTAATTCTGAAATTTGAAAGCACCCTTATTTACTTGTGTTTGCCCCTTTTTAAACCATGGCTAGCTGGTTAGTCGGTTAGATACCCTTAAAGAGGTCTTTAAACTACTGTGATTGATCTGAAATAGGAAGAAAAAAACTGCGCTAATAAAACAATGGACAAACCCGTAAGTCAAATGGGTAAAAAAGTGATTGCTAGTGAAGCAAAATGTAAAGCTGCACCTTACTGTGTGACATTAAACAGTGGTAAAAATTTGGAAAGAAAACAAGTTACGCTAAACATTATAAACAACTGATGTGAACAGATATAAAACAAACATGAATTATAGTGGTCAATTGAAACGTAACAATCGTCATATAATCATGTATCGTGTAAGAAATACATGAAACCTTCAGCAAGAGTCCATATATAAAAAAAGAGATTGAAAAGTTGGATCACAAATGTGACCAAAAATAAAAAAATGGAATACTCCTTCACCCGTGAAGAAAAAGAGTCCATAAGGCCTCGTACACACGGGAAAACATGTACGATGAAAACGGTCCGCCGGACCGTTTTCAGTGTACATGCCCGCCCGGAGATTTTTGTATGATGGCTGTACACACCATCATACAGAAATCCGCGCGTACACGATACGCGTTGACGAGGCCGCGCCGTCGCCGCGACGATGATGCGGCGACGTGCGCGGCCCTGGAAATTCAATGCTTCCATGCATGCGTCAAAGTCATTCGGCGCATGCGAGGGATGGCGGCCGCTCGGACATGTACGGTAAGTCTGTACAGACGACCGAACATGTCCGACGGGCAGGATTCCAGCGGGCATGTTTCTAAGCAAGTTTAGAAACATTTGCCCGCTCGAAAATGGTCTGGCGGGCAAATGTACGCTGGAATCCTGTCCGATCGGCCATACACACGACCGAACATGTCTGCTGAAACTGGTCCGCGGACCAGTTTCAGCAGACATGTTCGGTCGTGTGTACGGGGCCTTAGATGTATACTCAGATGAATCACCAATACGAAGTGACAACCAAATAGCTAAAATCCTCCACCAACAGAGCATGTAAATCTGCTTACCAGATCCCGGCGGTCCCTTGGTTATAGGGGACCCCAGATAGCATGAAGGTATAAGGAATTGCGAAGCCACAAGCTGGATGGAAACAGTCTATTGGAAATCATCACCTCGTTCCATTAATCCAAAGCATTGATGTTCATATTTCATAGATATGGAAAAAAGAAAAGAAGGGGGGTCTCGATCGTGTAAGATCGCTTCATCAAGGTGCCCCTTGATGAAGCGATCTCTCGCGAAACTAGTAGGGCGGAACGTGCGGTACATTGGCATAACCCCCCTGGACTGCTTGGTTTCCCTGTTTGGACGGGTTTGTCTGTATGTTTCCGGCCGGGACATCAGACTATAAAGGCTCTCTAACCACTGCAAACTTTTGAGTGTTTAGCATGTTCAATTTTTTACAATAAAGTTTTAAAGGTTTTTACACGATCGAGGCCCCCCCTTCTTTTCTTTTTCCTGCCTGCTTTGTGTGTTGGGCGCTTCAAATTCATCTTTGAATTGGAGATTATTTTTCTATTGTTTTTTTCCTGAGTCTGTTAACCTTGTTATGTTGCCCAATCCTGTGTTGGACTGCTACATAACACTATACTCAAATAACATAAAAATTGTAATGTTTTTTTCTCACACAGAATGTTCTTTTGGTAGTAGTTGATCACCTCTGAGTTTTTAATTTTTTTGCGCTGTAAACAAATAACAACTGGCAATTTTGAAAATATATAGATATATATATATATATATATATATATATATATATATATATATATATATATATATATATATATATATATATTTATTTTACTTTCTGCTATAAAACATATCCAATAAAAAAATAAAAAAAATAAAATTTATTCATCCATTTAGGATATGTATTCTGCTACATATTTTTGGTACATAGAAAATCCCAATACGCAAATATTGATTGATTTGCGCAAAAGTTATAGCATCTACAAACTATGAGATTTTTTTTTTTTTTACTAGTAATGGCGGCAATCAGCAACTTAGCGAAACTGCAATAGCCTAGCTAGTGTTTTAGTGTAGTGTGGGAGATGCTTTTCCTAGGGGAAGGCATTAATCCATGTTTCTGCTTTGCAGGAACACATGATCCATGCCTTCCCTACTGACAGAACAGCGATCTGCCTTGTTAACACTGCTGTTCTCCCTCTCCCTCTCTCCTGGATGATCAGCGGCTGCCAGTGGACACCGAGACTGCGGGACACGCTGATCGGTTCCTGTTGTGTAGAATCACAGTAGGAGCTGTTCACCAGCATGCACGCCCAGAAGTGCAGAATCACGTTTATATATGTGATCATGCACAGCGCAGGCCACCCTGTAGCAGTAAAACTGCTATAACGCAGTCAGGCGAGAGGTTAATGGACAAGAAAGAAAATTAGATTTTTTACTTTCAATAAGTTTTTATTAAATATTTCATATAGGAATACAGTCATCATATATACTTTTCAAAAATAGATATGGCACCTAGAATCATCACATAGCCGAATGCTAATAAATCTTGTAATGTTTAATACAATTAAATAAAATAATTCTTTGAGGAAAAAACAGAATAAGTAGTGACTGTCTGGTAGGCTAAATAAAGAAGTAAAATTAACTATCCTCATGACCCAAGAAGGTCATTCTGAGTAAACTGTGGCTCGGATTCGAGGGCAACGCGGAGACCAGACCCTCAGCACCCCGTATGGGATCCTGCTGTGCTAAGGGAAAGGTCCCCGACCCCCGTTCCTCGCCATCCCCCCCCGCACTACTCTCACTAGTGCGGGCGAGTGGAGTGCAGCGGGATGCGAAAAACCCACTATGAAATTCCCCCTACAACATTTGCTATAAATAGAGAAGTCTAACAAGACATTAAAGTGTCAGTATCATCGACCGTAATCCTATAAAGATCGCTTGGTTAAAAAAAAAAGAAAACAAGAGGATCTAGTGAAAATTAGATTTTTATACTCATAAAACTTTATTGGTGACCTTTCAAAGGTTCATCCTCGTTGTGTTTATTTTAATGCTCTTGGTACTATTTTTCTACAAAATTGAGGCAAAATGTTTGTGGATGGGACTATAACATTTTCTTTGCCAAATGTCAATTTTTATTGTAGATTGCATTATTACCCAACAGTGTACCTGTGTCCTTCAAAAGACTCCCCATATGTATTTATTTATTTTATTTAAAATTATCATATTAGTGGGTGTATTTTCAGCATAAGTGGACCTCTAAGGGCTGATGTTAAGCTCCACTACACTATAGTATATTTTTCTACTGTGCCCTCTATTGAATAGAACATATGAAGAATTCCCTTCAGCAAGTGACTCTAGAAACAGCTGAATAGCAAAACTCAGCCAAATGATGACACCTTTGTTATAACCTTGTGGGGTGGTCAGAAAGAAATACAATGATGCAAATATCACACTGAAAAAAAGTTTCCCACCTGACCTATTTACACACCAAGACGCACCCACCAAAAACAAAATATTAATGTTGGCTAGAGATAACCTTTAAATTAGCAAAATATTCTTTAGGGTTTATTTACACAGGGCTTTAATAGACATTTTTCCCAGTGATTTCCTGCCCTCAGCCATCGCATTTGGAAAACAAGTCAAACGTGCATGCATAGGTAAACTCCCATGGGGGCAGTGAAATTATGTTAGGCATAAAAAAATGCCTGTTAAAGGATAGGTTCACTTTTATTTTCTAAATTACAGCTCCCCTATGTACCAATATAGCATTAATGTACTTTTTTGCAAAAATATCCAAGCTTTCCATTAAATCTACAGACACTTACTTCACTTGCCCTCATCCATGTATCCATTCATTTTTCCTTACTTCCTGGTCAGACTATAGGTCATGACACAGGAAGGAGTTGACCAGCTACCTACCCATCCATTCCCAGCTGCACATTTTTTATATGAAATGCAATCAATCAGTAATTGCACTTACTTCACTGTCCTCATGGATGTTTGTACAATCAGATTGTATAATTGTATGGCCATCTTCATACACCTAAAATTACTAGTTGTGCTTTCAGTGCCAATAATTGTTAACGGCACACCAAACATAGAAGCAAACACACATTGTGGAAAATGCTACAAAACGCACAGTAAAAAACACACACCCACAAAACGCCAAAATGTCTCATAAGCCACACGTAGAGCAGCCAATTGAAATCAACAGGCTGCCCTATGTGTGTCAAAAGAAAAGATGAACCACAAAATGTGCGCTCCCACTATTCTAGATGTGAATGGGGCCTGAAAGTAAATGGTGTGTTAACACAAGAACAATGAGGCTCCATTCACATATGCGTGTTTCCTTGCATTTCAGAAATGAGCTGCACCAATAATCACATTTAAAAACGCACCAAGCTCCACTCCAAAAAAATCCCTGAAGCTTCTTTGGGGCAATCATTTCATCTAGGCAGCCCATTCAGGTGGATGGGCTGCCCCATGTGTGATGAGTGAAAATGCTCCAAAACACCTCCCCCTCATTAAAAAAGAAAAAATGCATGTGGGAACATGTGTTCCTGCTATACAGAGATGTTTGACAGCTGAGTGTTTCTGTCCACTCCCTCCAATCTGATTGTATATTGTGTATTTCGTGAGAAGGGTGATCACTGATTGATTGCATTCCATTTAAAAAATGTGCACCTGGGAATGGGTTAGTAGGTCGGAGGGTGGATGATGCAGGGTGAGTGCTAATGAGGAGGCAGCTGGTCAACTGCTTCCTGTGTCATGACCTATAGTCTGACCAGGAAGTAAGGAAAAAGGAATGGATACGTTTGGAAACATGGATGAGGACAAGTGAAGTAAGTGTCTGTAGATTTAATAGAAAAACTTGGATATTTTATCAAAAAAGTACATAATTGCTATATCGGTACATAGGTGAGCTGGAATTTAGAAGAAAAAAAAGGTGAACTTATTCTTTAAAGCCTCATGTGCATGAACCCTTATAATTCAAACGAATTCAAAAGTAAGCTAAATATTTTTTTTTTAAAAGGTCAGAAAAGTACGGTATTAACCTAGAAAACTGGGGACTGATGCCGCGTACACATGATCGAAAATTTGACAAGAAAATCGTGTATTCTTTTCCAACAGAATTTCGGCTCAAACTTGTGTTGCATACACACGGTCACACTAAATTCCGACCGTCAAGAACGCGGTGACATACAACACTACAACGAGCCAAGAAAAATGAAGTTCAATGATTCCAAGTATTCGTCAAATTGATTCCGAGCATGCATGTTTTTTGCGCATCAGGATTGCATACAGACAATCGCAATTTCCGTCAAGAACTTTTCCCGTCTGAAGATTTGAGAACCAGCTCTCAAAATTTTGCTGTCGGAAATTCCGACAGAAAAAGTCAGGTGGGGCCTACACACGGTCAGAATTTTCGACTAAAAGCTCACATCAAACTTTTCTTGTCGGAAATTCCGAAAGTGTGTACGTGGCATAAGAGCAACTTCTGTTGTAAAAATATGTTTTTTCCCATGAAAATCAGTTTCCATTTCCTTCAAAATTTAATTAGGAGTAGAAGAACAGAAAGCCCAACCTGCATTCACTATATATTTGGCAGTATAATTCTAATAAATAAACATTAAAGACATTTGTTAAGATTTAGAGAAAGAAAAAACTTAGCAGTGCTTGTTTCAGACTCTTGGCAAGCTTTATTAGCCTTGGCAGGTGGTTTCCAAACCTTTTCAGCTGATGCCCATTTGCCTCCCAGGCAGCATCTCATTGCAAACACACACTCTTTCTTTATAGGTCTACTGTAAATTCAAAGCAGAGGCTACTACTTTATATTATAAACACTATAAACAAAAGTATGTGTTTTACAACTAAAACAACCCATTCAATTTATTATTTAGCAATATGAATATATATATATATATATATATATATATATATATATATATATATATATATATATTATATATATATATATATATATACAGTATATATATATATATATGTACAGTACAGACCAAAAGTTTGGACACACCTTCTCATTCAAAGAGTTTTCTTTATTTTCATGAAAATTGTAGATTCACACTGAAGGCATCAAAACTATGAATTAACACATGTGGAAATTATACATAACAAAAAAGTGTGAAACAACTGAAAATATATTTCATATTCTAGGTTCCTCAAAGTAGCCACCTTTTGCTTTGATTACTGCTTTGCACACTCTTGGCATTCTCTTGATGAGCTTCAAGAGGTAGTCACCTGGCGCAGCACCCCATCACTCTCCTTCTTGGTCAAATAGCCCTTACACAGCCTGGAGGTGTGTTTGGGTCATTGTCCTGTTGAAAAATAAATGGTGGTCCAACTAAACGCAAACCGGATGGAATAGCATGCCGCTGCAAGATGCTGTGGTAGCCATGCTGGTTCAGTATGCCTTCAATTTTGAATAAATCCCCAACAGTGTCACCAGCAAAGCACCCCCACACCATCATACCTCCTCCATGCTTCACAGTGGGAAGCAGGCATGTAGAGTCCACCCGTTCACCTTTTCTGCGTCGCACAAAGACACAGGGGTTGGAACCAAAGATCTCAAGTTTGGACTCATCAGACCAAAGCACAGATTTCCACTGGTCTAATGTCCATTCCTTGTGTTCTTTAGCCCAAACAAGTCTCTTATGCTTGTTGCCTTTCTTTAGCAGTGGTTTCCTAGCAGATATTCTACCATGAAGGCCTGATTCACACAGTCTCCTCTTAACAGTTCTAGAGATGTGTCTGCTGCAAAAGGTGGCTACTTTGAAGAACCTAGAATATGAAATATATTTTCAGTTGTTTCACACTTTTTTGTTATGTATAATTCCACATGTGTTAATTCATAGTTTTGATGCCTTCAGTGTGAATCTACAATTTTCATAGTCATGAAAATAAAGAAAGCTCTTTGAATATACATACACATATATATATATATATATATATATATATATATATATATATATATATATATATATATATATATATATATATATATATATATATATATATATATATATATATATAGGTCAGTTAACACCATAAAAACGCAGTCCATATGCATTCCAGATGCTTTTCTGCATGTGCGTTTTTGGTGCGTTTTTAGTGCATTTTTGATGCAGTCCAGTGCATTTCCTCTGACTCTTTTTTCTTAACGTCAAATAAGGACATGTGTGTTCCAGTGCATTTAGGCGCGTTCCATTGTGTTTTTTCACGTGTTTTACAGCTTTTCAGTGCAGTCCAGTGCAGGAAAAATACAGCATGTTCTACTATTTTTCTGGAACTGGAACACACTGGAACTGCAAGATTTGGTGTGAACTATGCCAATATAACCTGCTTTCCATGTGTTTTGGATGCAGAAAAAAACGTACTGGACTGCATATGTACTTACTTTCTCCCCCTCCCAAAAATATACAAGTTTAATTACCATTGCTGTGGATGTTTGTGTTTTTTTTTTGTCTCTTTGGAGTGCGTCTTACTTAACTTTCCGCTAAACCTTCTGTATTCGTACTGTTTGTATTATTACTGCTTGACCTTGAAGAAGTGGGTACTCCCCCAAACGCTTGTCCTGAAAATGTGGATGCTAGTTAAAAAAAAAAAGTATCACGAACAGTATTCAATTGTTTTTGTTACAGTCAGATTGTAATGTGTGATTAGCTTTAGATTTTTCTGCATATCTAAATCAAAAACAAAATTGTAATATATTGCAGTATACTAGTCTTTAGATGAGATGGCTACAGTGCCTTTCTTTTCTTCATAGTTTTTGCTCCTTTTTTTTAGGTATGCAAATTACACACTTCCTGTCCTATGGTGGCTATGCTTGCTCTCTTCCAAAGTATGTACAGAGGGAGCAATGATTGTCACACAGGTTGAACTAAATAAAACAAATGCAGCCAACATATCTAAGGTGAAATAGGCCACATTAAATTATATTTTTGTTTTTTTAGGTTTCGATATCCTTTAAAGTAAAGGTCTAGTCTAAACATATACAATGTTAAACCTGCTCCCATCTTAATTCTAAGTCATATACTAACTAGACTGTAGAGGAAAGACGTGTGTGCTTACCTATACCCTGGGCGCTCCAGACCGGTCATGTGATCCACCCAGCAGCTGGCTTAAGGGGAGAGGAGAGATCGTCAACAATGGCTGCAATGCCTGGAAGGCTTGCTTTGAGGCATTTGTTGTTCAATGTCCCTCCTTTCCCCTGAAGCCAATGCTGGAAGCCGATCAAGTGACCAGACCAGAGCGCCCAGGAAATAGGAAAGTATAAAATGTGACCATAATAAATACCATAACAAAAAATGTACAAAATAAGTCCTGTGATGATTATGACATAGTCTTTGCTCAAATAATCAAATCTGTGTTCAAATGATAAGTCCATAATCAGCAAGCATGAAGGTGATGTGAAGAACTACCACCAAATCCCCCTGGGGTGTACACTCACCTTATGAGTTGACCTTCATTACAGGGGTCAATGAAGCTTTAAACTATGAGCCCAAATCCTAAATGACAGCTGTCATCTTTCATTTTCAATAATATGTAGGTATAGACATTGTTCCTCTACGTATAGGACT